>NW_016808228.1:2152560-2208434 GCF_001698545.2 Rhinopithecus bieti | reverse complement strand
CCAGCCGCTCGGAGTGCTGGGCCTGCCGAGCCCACGCCCTCCCGGACCTGGCGCTGGCGCGCGAGCGCCGCGCGCAGCCCCGGTTCCCGCCCGTGCCTCTCTCTCCACACCACCCTAACAAGCAGAGGGAGCCGGCTCCGGCCTGGACCAGCCCAGAGAGGGGCTCCCACAGTGCTGTGGTGGGCTGAAGGGCTCCTCAAGCACCGCCAGGGTGGACCTTGAGGCCGAGGAGGCTCCGAGAGCGAGGGCTGCTAGCCTGTTATCACCTCTCAATTTGAAGGGACTCACATAGGAGGTACTCATTTGTGTAAGGCTTCTTTGGCTCAGCGTGCTTTGGTGACTCACCCATGCTATTGCTTGCATCAGTAGTTCATTCCTTTTTATGGGTAAGTTGTATTTCATTGTATGTGTATACTGCAGGCATTTTTTAAAATTCTCATTTATGGACATTTAGTCTGTTTCCAATTTTTGTCCATTATAAATGAAGTTACTATGTCCCATATCACAGAATTTAATGTACTATTCTTTGAGGGGGGGCTTATATTTTGATATTTGCCTTTAAAGATTAATATTTATTGTTCTGATTATAAAAGTAATAGATGCATATTGTAGAAAAATACATCAAACTTCTCAGGTGTCTTATGTAAGGACACTAATTTTAAAATCCTACTGGGCGTGGTGGCTCATGCCTGTAATCCCAGCACTTTGGGAGGCTGAGGCGGGTGGATCACTTGAGATCAGAAGTTCGAGACCAGCCTGACCAATGTGGTGAGACCCCCGTCTGTACTAAAAAAACAAAATTAGCCAGGCGTGGTGGTGGGCGCCTGTAGTCCCAGCTACTCAGGAGGCCGAGGCAGGAGAATCACTTGAACCCAGGAGGCAGAGGTTGCAGTGAGCCAGGGTCATGCCACTGCACTCCAGCCTGGGCAATAAGAGTGAAAATCCATCTCAAAAAAAGAAAATCCTGTTGGGTCAGTGCCTTATCCTCATGACGTCATTGAACCTTAATTACCTTCTGAAGACCCTGTCTCAGGATATAGTCAGTTGGGGGTTAGGGCTTCAACATATGAATTTGGGGGACACACAGTTCAGCCCACAGCAACGTGGTTCTACCCAAAGACTTGTACATTGGCTGAGCCAGGCGTGCCCATTGCCTGCTGGGAATTGAACTGGGTGGCTGTATCTGGACTTCTGCATTTCCCACTGTGGGAGTCCTTGGCAGCCCACCGGTGTGATAAGATTGTGATGACATTGCTGTAACAATTCTTTCATAGCATTTTACAAAGTTCTTTCAAGTACGAAGTCTAATTTAACCTCCCAGGGAACTTGTGAAATAGATATTGTTGTGGCGATTTTGTGGATGAGAAAAATGAGGCACTGTTAAGTGTCTGGCCCAGAATTCCATAGTCAGTCAGTGGTAAAAGAAATCCCTCTCCTCTAACCCTGTAGACAGCCATGAGATGTTTCCATTAAGGTACTCGCAGATTTCTTTCCCACGTCCAGGCTTTCAGCATTCAAGGTTTATCTAGAAGGCTTTGGGAGTTCCATTGCCTGTAAACTGAGGCAGCCAGGCCCAGTGCGTTGCAAATGCATGAAAGATCACCTCATAAGCAAAATTAGGTAGACGTATTCCTCATAAAGGAGCTGACCTAGTGGACAGAAAGAAACCTTCCTGCATCTAACCATGCATTGATCCATGCTTTTGAAAGTTCTGAAATTCAGCTTTTCTCATCCTGTTGGTCAGTACAACAGGGTCTGGATTCCCGATCCTGAAGAAGTTTGGAAGTCTGCTGAAATAGCCACGGACTACAGAGTTGGTGACAAGGTCCTGCGACTCCTGCTGGAGGATGGAACGGTGAGGGTCCTTGCTGTTTGCAGCTGCGTCGATGTGTAAAGGGGTAGCTGGGGTATGTGTGAGGATGGGGGCACGTGGACCCCGTGGGAGGCACCCAAGGGAGAGTGCATGAGTGGGCACCAGCACCATCCCCAAACGGCCCCCTGGCACCAGGACTCACTGATGTGTCTGTACTCCTTCCTTCCCTCCCCTATGCTGCCCTGCATCCACCGGGCCTCTCTCTGTAAAGGGGGCCCAGCTGCAGGAGCCAGGTCTGTGCCACGGCACTGCATTTCCAGGCACCCAGCATTACTGGGAGACTGCTGAAAAGTGATTCGCCATTTTGGCTTCCTGAGTCTCAGCCCAGAGATTAGGCAAAGATGAAAAGCTTGGAGAGAAGTCGTTTGAGCCCAAGGCATGCACTGGTAAAGAAAAACATCAAGATGCGAAGGGGAGGAAAATGAGAAGAGGAAGAAAATAGGCAGGGAGAGGGAGGAGTGGGAGGAGACTGGAGGGAGTTGGTCCACGGATGTACAGAAATGTGTAAGGGAGGGAGTGTGGCAGGAACAAGACAGGGACGCCTAGCTTTGTGTGACATTATGAGGTGCCTCTGTTGGTGCTGGTATGGTGAGGGGGAGGTGAGGATGAACTTCAGCAGTTGCTCCTGTGGTGGGATGAGCTGGTGAGGAGCTTCCCTGCAAGGCTGCATGTGCCTTCTGATGACGCAGCTTCGGAAGACTTTGCATTTGCTCGAAGTGTCCCTCATGAGTCGTCCTTGCCCACCACTGCTGTAGTGACATTCCACTGGATTTGTAGCTAGGGTGACTGGATGGGTTTAGAATCAAGTATCTGGACAGAGAACTGGGCAGGGGATTTGTGCTCTGTCTAGATCCCGGAGGTGGGTCTGGGGAACATCATGTGAGGATTAATTGACAAAGCATATAAATGGGTTCTGCAGGGACAGGGCACACTACTTCTAATCAGACTGTCCTGGATTTGGGAGACATTTCCTGAGATCCTGGGAAGGCAGATGAACATAGCAGTTAAAGACACACCCTCTAGAATCAGATGGTCTGGCTTCAGATCCTGGCATGGCTACTTGTTAAGTCTTTGGCAGCAAGCCCCCAGTTTCCCCATATGTACGAAGGAGGTAATGACTGCACCATCCCAGGGTTGCTGAAGTGCGATGAGACAATCCTGTGTGCATGTGTGAAGGCAGGAGCTCTGGGAAAAGCCTCTCGCTCCCTGGGGCTTCCCTGCCCAGCAGGAGCTCTCGCAGCTTTTATTGAGTGTCTCCTGTGCACAGTCTGGGCTCCAATTAGGGATCAGATGGCTTTGTGTGGGGAGGAAAATCTCAAGGCAGCAGCTGCAGTGTCAGTTTGCTGCTTTGGTAATGTCTGCAGGGCTTCAGGTGGCTACATTCCCGGCCTTGACCCGGCTGCAGAGACGAGTAGGATGGCGGACAGCCAGACCACTCTTTAATTCAACCCTTTGTCAATACTGTAAGAGAAAAGGCCTGTGTGCTGTAGGAAAATGTCACCTCTGCCTCCACCTGTCAACATAATGTTCGTTACATTTTCTCCCCTCCCCCAAAGACTATCCTTTCTGTCTCCCTGTTGCTTTCACACATAACACATACAGAGGCCAAACCAGAAGTGGGGTTGTGGATTTACAATAGAAAAACAGAGACAAGGAAAGTCAGGACGTATGAGAATCATTTTTCCTGATTTTATTTTCAAAAGTGTTTAGGTTGAGAATATTCTGGTCAGGGTTAGGTCACAATACACTTGCACTGGTAACAGGGGAGCAGGAGCTGTGTCCAGTTATGGATTGCCCCGAGCTGCTGGCTTTACGCAGAACAGACCAACCAGCCAGCAAAACCCCTGCCATCGACAAGGAAGCACTGTGCTAGTGAGAGAGCACAGGCTTCAGAGTGAGGCCCAGATTCACTGTGTGACCTTGGACAACAGACTCCTACTTTCTGAACCTGTCTCATTGACTTTCTTGGTTGGGGTAGTCACGTCCTCCCTGGAAGGCAGTTTTGAGGATTAAATGAAACAATCCATGCTGAGTGCTTGGCATGGGGTCTGCACAGTGGCACTTGCTAAGGGGCAGCTGGGCCACCTTGTGGAGCTGGCCCAGGACCAGAGATCAGAAGGAATCCAGAGATACTGACTGAATACCAGGAAGGCGGCAGTGGCCTAGGAAGGTATAAGAGAAACAAGCATGCTGGGTAACCTGCTCAAGTCGCTGTAGTTGGGCTTCACGTCCCTCAGCGGTGAAACGGGAGTGTAGGAATTAGAATACTCTGACAGTGGAAAGGCCCAGTCGTCTGTGGCACAGATGCGACGGGACATACTCGCCTCACCTTCGTTCTGCTAAGGCAGCCGCTTTAGGAATACTAGGTTAAATCTAGCAGAAGAGGAGCAAGCCTGGGAAAATTCCCTGGCCCAGGGCTGAGAGTGATAGGAACAGACAGCCCTGCTCGGGGAGCCGTGAGCCTTCGGGCATGTGGGTGACTGCAGACAGGAGACACCTGCACCAGGGGCCTTTCACGGAGAGACCACCACCTGCACGGACTCCTTTAGGTATTTGTCACCACCAAGTGTGTCAACTTTGAGCAGAGACTCAACAACCTTAGAGTTAAAGGGACCTTAGGTCATTGTGTCATTTTAGCTGCAGCATCTTGTTTTCAAACGAAAACTTGCATGACCTCAACATTTAAACCACATACAGGTAGAGCCCCTTTGGGAGATTCAGGAATGGGGCACCTGGATCTCTGCCCATGTAGCTTCTCCAGCACCTCTTATTGAGGCCTCTGTAGCTCTAACAACCCGTGGTCTGGTCTAGCTCCTCTTCGCAGATGAGAGAAATGAGGCCCAGAGAGGGCGAGTGACTTGCCCCAGTGCACATAGCCAGTGCCCTAGTCCCCTGCTCCTACTTTTCATTATTCCAGGAGTCAGCTGTGAAGATTTTCTTGTTGCTATACATGCATTTGCTTTTTAGTGTCAGTGATGACTCTGGAAATAAAAACAGTGCTTCAACAGAATGCCAAAAATCTTCTGTTTCCAGAGCTTTACTTTTATCTTTGTCCATAGGAGCTGGATTATTCCGTCAATCCAGAATCTCTGCCTCCACTTCGGAATCCTGACATCCTCGTAGGCGAGAATGACCTCACGGCTCTCAGCTATCTCCATGAGCCCGCGGTGCTCCACAACCTCAGGATCCGCTTTGCAGAATCCAAACTCATTTACACCTACAGTGGTAAGGAGAGCAATTCTAGGAAGTAAGGAATGGCACTGGAATGGAAGCTTGCTGTCTAGAGCCTCCTGGTTGTTTGTTGTTTATACTGAGCACCCAGAGTTTGTTGTAAAAAGAAGTATCTAGGTGGGGAGAGTCTTCAACAAGAACTAAGACTGGACCACCGAGATAAGGAGATGTAACAAAGCTTGTGTTTGGGTTTCTCATCGGATTTGATACATTTATTACTTATTTTGGGCAACTGTATTACTTACATTGTGAACTGCAAAAAGGTCTCCGTTTGGGAGCATTTCCACCTGTCCTGTCATCCAACCATCAGACCAGCCGGAGGGTGTAGGTGACTGGCAGGGAATTAATTCAGTGCATGAAGTGACTTGTCCAGAGTCACACAGAAGGTTTAATAAGTGACAGACCTGGAGTTTCTTAAAAAAACAAACTGGAGAGGCAGGCGGCAGTAAGAATCTTTTAACTGCATCTAACATCTTTCCCCAGGAATCATTTTGGTGGCCATGAATCCTTACAAGCAGTTGCCAATATACGGAGATGCCATCATCCACGCCTACAGCGGGCAGAACATGGGTGATATGGACCCACACATATTTGCTGTGGCAGAAGAGGCATACAAGCAGATGGCCAGGTAGCTTCCTGCCAAGCTGGACTTCCCCTTGCTCTGCCAATGCTCCCTGCATTTGCCAGACCATCACAGTGGAGGGGAGATACCTAGGTTGGGCTCATTAAAAGAGATAGGCCAGAGAGGGTGCTTTGTCGAGCCGACTACCTGGAATGAATAGCAAACGACTGTTCCATGCACCTGACCTGTCAAGACTGAGTTTCCTGGTTTTTGTTCCTTCAAGGTAGTCAAGTCAGTCCTACCAGTTTGGGAATAGCAGATCCTTTTCTTGCAGTGTGTTTGGTTGGAGGAGGGTTGATTTATTCTCTGCTATGAGATGTTTAAGCTTTTTTTTAACCCATTCAAGGAAGCAGAATCTGATGACAGGGGATTTAGCTGCAGGAGGTTTTATGTGCAGGAGACTTGGAGTTTTATCCTAATTTCACTGCTAGGTGTTTGTAGGGCCCCGTGGAGAGCGCACATGTATGGAAAGCCTCCTGCGAATGAGGCACCGTGCACACATTCCCATATGTCATCTGGGATGGCCTCAGAATAGCCCACGATGCAGATGTCTGGGCGGTAAACAGCTTCAGGGAATAACCAACCTAGGTTAGGCAGCAAGTAAAAGGCAGATATGGGATTTGTGCTCAGATTTTAAACTCTAGTTTATTTTCCCATAACTATCACTTTTGGCTTCAGTGTCTTCATCTGTAAAGTATGAAGAATAAAAACACCACCCTATCTTTGGAGCTGCCTTTACAGTTTACAAAAGAACTTTCACATACAGTGGTCTCCCTTGAGTCTTACAGCACTCCTTTGAAGTCGACTGACTTCATTGCGCTCTTTTCACAGATGGGAAATCCGAGGCACAGGACCTGGACCTGCTGACTCTTTACCTAAGTCTTTACTGCATAACCCCAGCCGCAGCTCCTGAGCTCCCTCCACTTTATGTCTTTGTCCGTGAGCTGGACTCTCAGAGGGCACCCATTCCTGGTTCTGCTGCTTATAATGAGGGGGCAGGTGGTAGCTTACATGAGGTAGAACACATGCTGCTTTCCTGCATAGCCGTCTAATGGGCAGTCTGGGGATAGACCAAGCTTCTTCACAGTCATCAGAGACCCGGTGCTGTGCAGCTCCCTGTCCCTGGGGTGGGGCAGGCATCCTCAGGGACAAGCTAGTTCTCAGCTCTGTCTTCCATATTCTAGGTGACAAGGCATATGAGGGGAAGGGTACAGCCCTCCAGGTTAGGGAGACTCTCCAGAAGCCCCACAAAGCACTTCTGCTCACAGCTCATCAGCCAGGACCTCACTCAAACAGGGAGGCTGGGACGTGCAGCCTTTCATATGCACAGCGGGGGCACTGCCTGGCCACTGGGGCCTAGTCCCTAAGAAGGAAGAGGAGAATGCAAGTGAATACTGGGTAGAGAATTAGCAGCTTCTGCTGCACCAAGATTCCTTCTAACCCTAAAACCTCCACGGTTCTGAGATTTTTCCCTGGCTCCCTGCCGATCTCCCAGGTATTATGGTGATTAGGGTCTGGTTATCAGTGGGATGAGCTCTTTGGCGCTGTAGGGCTGTGCTCCCTTCAGCCCTGAAGAGGCATTTTCTCCTTGGCGGTCTGTGTCACTGCAGTGACAGAATGGAGCCTAAAGCAAGCTCGTGTTGGCCTTATTTGATGCTAGACAGGGAGTGTCCCTCAGGGCTGTAGAACAGGCCTGGGATTACTGAAGCCCTGTTCTATGCCCTGAGGGACACTGAGCATGTCATTCCCCTTCTCGGAGTCTTCATCTTCTCTCTGAAATGAAAATATTGGACCAGGGCTCTGTACCCAAAGTCTTCTCCAGCATTCACATGGGAGGCTGTGGCTCTGTGCTCTGGGTCAAGTCACTCCACCCACGGTCACCATTTTACTCCTCTGTAAGAGAGATATCTATGTCGTAGGATTTTCGTGAAGCTTAAGTGAGAATCTGTATTCACTCAGCACCTGGCATGTGAGCGGTGCCACATCCACAGAGCCGCGTTAGAAGCTTCCACCATCACGATCTTATGACATGAAAAGTTTAGTGCATTTTTAAAAATCTCTAAATTATATAACACAGCATGTTGGCTTACAGAGCGCATATGTTCCCAAGCATCTTTTGAATAATTGCTCTCAAAATAATGTCCTTGAAATGTTTTTATATTTAAGTGGGATGTGCAGAAAGGAGTTGACATAAGGCCTGAGGCTGCTATCTTTAGAGGCCTGCTTGCAAGGTGGCCCATGGCTGGCCTCTGATTTCATGACGGTTCCTGACATTTCTTGGTTGATAAAGTGGCTCATTTTACCTAAACTCAAGCTGTTTGTGTAAACAATGTGCTTTATGCTGAATCCCTGCTTTCCTTCTGGGAGTCTGGAATGTTGGCATGTGCTAGGCAGAAGGTGGGCACTGCATCTCTGATGAGCTTCCCTGGCAGCCAACGTTTCACATGTGCCGTCAAATTCCTTGCTGGAGGAATTGAGTGTGTCCTGTGTGACCTGACTGGGAGAGGACCCCTAGAAGTTTGCACCCAGGTTCCACTGGACCTCGCCCCGCGTGCCTTTTCCCTTGCTGCTTTTGCTCTGTATCCTCTTGCTGCAGTCAGTCTTAGCTGTGAGGATGACTGTATGCTGAGTCCTGTGAGTTCTCTTACTGGGACATTGAACCTGGGGTTGGTCTTGGGGCCCCTCAATAATTTTGGGGTACTCATAAATACATGTTGACAGGCAGCATGATGACCTGCACAGGGTCCATCTAGAAAGAGGGTGCTCAGGAGAGGGTGGGGAGGGCAGAGGAGAGATGAAATTCAAGAACAGAGTTTAAAAGCAAAAATCCTGCCCAGAGACTGGGAGGGATGGGAAGGAGCAGTTTTTTGGTTGAGTGGAAAGGTTGAGTAGGGAAGCAGTAAGGTGTAGGGATTGGAATAAAGGTTGGATGAAAGATAGAAAAAAAAAATCTAGAAGGAAATTGATTGAGTTTTTTTTTGTTTTGTTTTTTTTGAGACGGAGTCTCACTCTGCCGCCCAGGCTGGAGTGCAGTGGCATAATCTTGGCTCACTGCAAGCTCTGCCTCCCAGGTTCACGCCATTCTCCTGCCTCAGCCTCCCGAGTAGCTGGGACTACAGGCGCCTGCCACCACGCCCTGCTGATTTTTTGTATTTTTAGTAGAGACGGGGTTTCACTGTGTTAGCCAGGATGGTCTCGATCTCCTGACCTCGTGATCCGCCCGCCTCGGCCTCCCAAAGTGCTGGGGTTACAGGCGTGAGCCACCGCGCCCGGCCTTGATTGAGATTTTAAAATAGTAGAGTGGCAAAACGGTTTCCCTCTTTTGTCCACATTTGTCTTAGTTAGCACACATCGCCTCTTTAATGGGAAGAAACTAACATTTGAAAACTCTTTTATTTGCTTTAGAAGCAACAGAAACCAGTCGATAATTGTAAGTGGAGAGTCGGGCGCTGGAAAGACAGTGTCAGCTCGCTATGCCATGAGGTACTTCGCCACTGTCAGCAAATCGGGCAGCAACGCTCACGTGGAGGACAAGGTCCTGGCATCCAATCCCATCACCGAGGTGCGTACCACTGTGGAAGGCAGCCGTGTGTTGATGATGGAAATGGGGGTTGGTTGGGTTCTGTGCTCTCCTGGCTAATTCAAGTTCCCACCCTTTAAAGACTAAAGAAGTAAGGTCAGGAGAGACCCAGGAAGCCTGTTTGCTGGTGGGATTTAAAGGAGGTGGGGGCTGCTTTCAAGGCTCTCTCCTGCTATACCTCCTGGGCTGGAAATCTACCATCAGATTCCAGGAGTCCTCTGTTTACATTTACATCCCAGAGGGAAACCAAACATCACTGGTACACTGAATCACTGGTGTTCTCCAGCCAGCTGGCATCAGCTTTCATGAGCTGATTGTTAAAATATTCAGGAATTTTACAAGCTGATTGATAAACCTTTGGTAGTTTGACATCAGTCATGGGAGGAGTATTTATACCTTCTGCCTTGGCAAAGGTCACATGTAAAGACTCTTCCTCCTGCCCTCCCCAAGAGCCAATTCATCAGCACACTACTGACTGGGACAGACAGTGGGCAAGACCAACCGTGACAGTGCCCAGGGGTGAGGAGACAGCCCTCAAGGAAGAAGGGGCACTCAAAAGGGTGTAAATATTTAGGTTGAGTAGGGAAGCGGTAAGGAGTAAGGATTGGAATAAAGGTTGGATGAGGCCGGGCGCGGTGGCTCAAGCCTGTAATCCCAGCACTTGGGGAGGCCGAGACGGGTGGATCACGAGGTCAGGAGATGGAGACCATCCTGGCTAACACAGTGAAACCCCGTCTCTACTAAAAAATACAAAAAACTAGCCGGGCGAGGTGGCGGGCGCCTGTAGTCCCAGCTGCTCGGGAGGCTGAGGCAGGAGAATGGCATAAACTCGGGAGGCGGAGCTTGCAGTGAGCTGAGATCCGGCCACTGCACTCCAGCCTGGGCGACAGAGCGAAACTCCGTCTCAAAAAAAAAAAAAAGGTTGGATGAAAGATGTGAACTTTTAATTGAGCATCATAGGCATTTGGGGCCTGAGTGAGTTGAGTGAGGCACCTCATATTCTCTCATTTAATCCTCCCAATTCTGTAAGTGTTCTGGTCAGTCTGGGCTGCTATTATAATATTAAATATAATATACTTTAGTATAATATACTTTACTGTCATCGACCAGGTGGCTTATAAACAACAGAAATTTATTTTTCACAGTTCTGGAGACTGGAAGTCCAAGATCAGGGTGCTAGCAGGGGTCAGGTTCTGGCGAGGCCTCTCTTTTGGGTTCCTGCCTGCTCTCTTCTCACGGTACCTTTACATGGCAGAAAGAGAGCAAGAGAGGTGTTTGGGATCCCTGTTATGTAGGCATTAAAATCCCACTCCCAGGGGCTCTATCCTTGTGACATCATTACTTCCCAAAGGCCCACCTTACCATACCGACACATAGGGTTAGGATTCCAGCGTGAGGATTTTGGGAGGACACAAACATTCAGTCCATAGCAGTAAGCTGCTTATTATTCTCATATTACAGATAGAGAAATTAAGACCTGGAAAGATGAACTACCTTTTTTGTTTGTTTGTTTTTGAGACAGGGTCTCACTGAGTTACCCAGCCTGGAGTGCGGTGGTGCAATCGTAGCTCACTGCAGCCTCCAGCTCCTGGGCTCCAGCAATCCTCCCACCTCAGCTTTCTGAGTAGCTAGGACTACAGGCACATGCCACCATGCCTGGCTAATTTTTTTGTGTTTTGTAGAGACGGGAGTCTCACTATGTTGCCTCGTCTAGTCTCAGATTTCTGGCCTCAAGTGAATTTCTCGCCTCAGCCTCCTGAAGTGCTGGGATTACAGGCGTGAGCCACCGCACCTAGCTAGTGAACTAACTTGTAAGACATTACACAGCTAGCAAAGATAGAACCCAGGGCCCTGAAACATCAGAACCTGTGCTCTTTCTGGTCGTCCCCAGTGTCTGCCAGTGGGACCGAGGAGAGGCTTGAACAGCAGGCTCAGGATTTGTCATGTTCCCTGCCAGCCTGGGGTTGCTTTCTTTCCCCAGACCTCCCTCTGCCAATCAGACCTTCCCCTAGGGTACGGAATTGCATTTTACTAAAAACTCCTGCAATAACTTTGAGGCAAAAATCTTTTAATGTTGTTATTTCAAAAGAGTTATGTTTTTTTAGGCCGTCGGAAATGCCAAGACCACCCGCAATGACAATAGTAGTCGGTTTGGGAAATACACAGAAATCAGTTTTGATGAACAAAATCAAATTATAGGAGCCAACATGAGAACTTACCTCCTGGAGAAATCCAGAGTTGTCTTTCAAGTAAGTATTAAATTTTTCCCCAACTTTTTGAGCATTATTTACAATTACATTCTTATTATATATACTCAGGCAAGCTATGCTATGCTGTGAATTGAAGAGTAGGGTTTTCTTATCTTTTATTTGCAGTTTGGATTCTTTTTTTCTGTTTATTAAAACTTGATGGTGAATAGGTGTAATATCAGGTGAGTTGAATGACTGTAGGAAGAGGTTATGACTTTTAATCTGGGGATTTACAAAATCCTTATAGTTTAGAAAGCAAGTATCTCTTTCTAGAGTGCAAAAACTGTTTGAAATAGACAAAGCTGACAGACTGGCTTTCCTATCAGAAAGGGAATGGGATCAGAGCTATCGAGGGGGTTTTAAGAGAAAGGCTTTTCTGCCAGGAAAATGGAGAAAATTCTCACCGTTTTGGCCCAGGAGGAGAGCAACAGTAAACCTTGTATTGCAGGAAGTTTCTAAAAATTTCACTAGGATGAGTTATGTCATTCCCATTCCATAGGACGTTTTCATTTAATAACACTTTCTCTGGGTTGCTCGTTACTTGGAAGGCCATCTCAGGCCACCCACTTCTCAGTTGAGAGGAAGGGCCTCTTGTGAACTGGCCAGATCACATCCCAGACAGATAATTATCCATCCAGATTAGACATCTAAGACTCTCTAGTTAAAACATGGCATTTTGCTTGTGAGGATTTGGTGTAATTTTGAGGACATTTCTTTATCTTACAGTCGGAAAATGAACGAAATTACCACATTTTCTATCAGCTTTGTGCATCTGCACAGCAGTCGGAATTTAAACATCTTAAATTGGGTATGTGATGGATCGTGTGCGGAAGGGTCTCTCTTTTATGTGGGGGCTTAAATTCTAGGTTAACTTTCTTCTTATACTAATATGGCTTTTTTTTTTTTTAAGTATTTGCCCAAAGATATAAGATTCTTTGGTTTCAAGGACAGAATTGGTTGCATCTAATTAAGGGGCTGGATTAGGGCTGGGGGGATGAGTTTAGAGAGAGAGGGCGCTCTTAAGCCTGAGGTTATTTTTAAAGCTCATTGGGACTGGCGTGGTGGCTCACACTTGTAATCCCAGCACTTTGGGAGGCCAAGGCGGGCGGATCACCTGATGTCAGGAGTTCAAGACCAGCCTGGCCAACGTGGCGAAACCCTGTCTCTACTGAAAATACAAAAATTAGCCGGGCATGGTGACACACACCTGTAGCCCCAGCTACTTGGGAGGCTGAGGCAGAAAAATTGCTTGAATCCGGGAGACAGAGGTTGCAGTGAGCCGAGATCACACCACTGCACTCTAGCCTAGGCAACAGAGCAAGACTCCATCTCAAAAAAAAAAAAAAAAAAAAAAAAAGCTCATTGGGTGTTTGTTCTCCTCCAGCTAGAACCACCTGATTAAGACCTCCTGACAGCTGGAACATTTGGCATCACTAAACCTTCCATTTTATTTGAACATGCATAGATAGTTGTTTTTCTAACACGTATGACATGTTAACCCATTTTTTAAAACAAACCACCTCTATCATAATTTGATGGCTCAAGGTCATTCATTATTTGTAGTCATAATTGATGATATTCTAGAGATAGCTAAAACACAGGGCTATTTGTCCTTCAATACAAAAGGCCCCGAGCCCTGTGCTGTCATGGCTCTCCTGCCTTAGCCATTTGTGCTATACTGGTAGATGAGAATTGTCGAAGATAACTTCTCGTATGTTGGAGTTGAACTCACACACTCTCTAATTTTGGAGAAGTTGCTTGTGCTCTTAGAATCTAAGTTTCTGCAGATTTCACATGACGGTAATATCCTTGGCATTGTCTACCAAACAGAATATGAATAGCGAACTTGTAGAAGGGCTTTCTGAAAGATCCTCTACTATTTAAACGTTAGGTGTATGTACGTGTGTGTGTGTGTGTGTGTGTGTGTGTGTATATATATAGTCATTATCCTGATTGTTCTAATGGTTTTATAGGAGTATATGCATGTCAAAAGTTTATCGAATTGTATGTGTTAAACATACAGTTCATTGTACATTCAGTAAACCTCAGTAAAGCTATACAAAAATGTTGGGTGCAGGAACAAAAGCCATGAGCTTTAGAGTTAGGCCAGCATTTAAATTCCTGCGTGCCATCAGCTATGGGAGCTTGAGAAAGTTACTTCACTTTTCTCAGTCTTAGCTTCTGCATCTGTAATGTAGAATTCTTTTTTTGTTGTTTTTTTTTTTTTTTTTGTTTTTTTGAGACAGGGTCACCAAGTCTGGGGTGCAGTGGTGCCAGCACGGTTCACTGCAGCCTCGAACTCCTGGGCTCAAATGATCCTCCCACGTCAGCCTCCTGAATAGTTGGGACCATTGGCATGTGCCACCATGCCCAGCTAATTTTTTGTAGAGTTGGGGTTTTGCCCTTTTGCCCAGGCTGGTCTTGAACTCCTGGGTTCAAGCAAGCGCCTGCCTCAGGCTCCCAAAGTACTGGGATTACAGGCATGAGCCTCCACACCTGGCTGTAATGCAGAGTTCTAAGGAATAAATGGAATAAGCTGTGTAAAGTGCATGACACAGCTCATTAAGTACGAACTTCCCTTCTTCTGATAAATGTGTATGTCCAAATTTCTGTGTTACAGACATAACAAATCTTACTTTTTGATTTCAGGGAGTGCCGAAGAATTTAATTATACGAGAATGGGAGGCAATACTGTCATTGAGGGTGTGAATGATCAAGCTGAAATGGTAGAGACTCAAAAGACCTTCACACTACTGGGTAAGAGCAAATATCCCATCAAAGGATGTAGCCATTTTCCCTTAAAAAAAAAATTAAGGCCAGACGTAGTGGCTCACACCTGTAATCCTAACACTTTGGGAGGCCGAGGCGGGCGGATCACAAGGTCAGGAGATCAAGACCATTCTGGCCAACGTGGTGAAACCAGTGTCTACTAAAAATACAAAAAATTAGCTGGGCATGGTGGTGGGAATCTGTAGTCCCTGCTACTCAGGAGGCTGAGGCAGAGGAATCCCTGGAACTCAGGAGGCGGAGGGTTGCATTGAGCCACTGCACTCCAGCCTGGCGACAGAGCAAGACTCCGTCTCAAAAACAAAATTAAAAGGGGATTCCCAGCATATGTGTGTTCTGAAGGCTCCTAATCAATTATAATTTTAGGACAAACCATCAGAACGTATTTGGAGACTAAGTGGTCAAGACTGCTTTTCCCTTAAAAAAGGTAGAAATTAACTGTTTTTTCTCCTCAGCCTTCCTGGCTCGCTGTCAGAGGCATGGGCTGCAAGCCGTGTGACTGCTGTAATCTCTTCTAGGCTGAACACAAGGATGACTGGTGAAGCCAAGGTCTGATTCGGTTCAGAAGTGGAGTGTTGGCCCTCTCTGGCCTTCCTAGGTCTCCTGATGATGACAATAATGACAGCACTCATCTGGAGCTTACGATGTGCTGGGCACCATCCTAAGCACTTCATAACCCTGTGTGAACTCATTCAATCCCTACAACTACCCTAGGAAGTCAGTGCTGCTGTTTCTCCCATTTTACAAGCAGGAAACTAAGGCACAGAGACGGGAAGTGATTTACCCAAGGTTAGGCGGCGGATTCAGAGTAGAACTGGCTTTTGCACTCCAGGGTCTTCAAGCATCTCATTTTGTACAGAAAACCCCATCTTCTGTTGCTCGGATGTTGGCACAGGTGGAGCAGGCACGACTCTCACAGCACAGCCAGTTGCTCCCAGTCCTTCTCGCCTTACTTTTCCCACACAGAGCTCATGTTCAGAAAGGCTGTCTACCAGATGGTGTTTATAAAAACAGACATTCGCTCTCCCATTCTGTATGAGTCTAGACATCCACATGAAGCTGCCAGTCAAAGCTTTTGATCAGGGTGAGGCCATCGGCTATTTCTTTCTTTCTCTATTCTTTTCTTTTCTTTTTTTTTTTTGAGACGGAATCTTGCTCTGTCGCCAGGCTGGAGTGCAGTGGCACGACCTCTGCCTCCCCGGTTCAAGCAATTCCCCTGCCTTAGCTTCCCAAGTAGCTGGGATTACAGGCACGCACCACCACGCCTGGCTAATTTTTTGTATTTTAGTAGAGACGGGGTTTCACCGTGTTGGCCAAGACAGTCTCGAGCTCCTGACCTCGTGATCTGTCTGTCTCGGCTTCCCAGAGTGCTGGGATTACAGGTGTGAGCCACCACGCCCGGCCAGCCATTTCTACGTCTTGCTGAAATCTCTCTTGCTGGAATCTCCTACCAATTCATTCTAAGTGCTTTCATTCTTGTGGCCTGGTTGACTATATCTGAATGTAACAGGCTAAGAATTTCAAGTTAAATATATCAAAGGAATAGGCAAGACAATCACAGCTGGATAATGGAAAGTGAAAACAGGATGGTTTTCTAAGCAAAATCACCATCAGACTCTGTTCCCTCAAACCTGCTTCAAGGAGAAGGGCAATTTAAACATTTTATAATAATAAGGTAAACACTTTTGGCACTGATTCACATTTTCTGAAAATAATTATAGTCGTCATTTCAATCTCTGTATAATCTACTCCGTGGAGAGCGGGCTCAGTGGGTGAGGAGGGGACAGGTGGCCAAACTCTGGCTGGGCTGAAGGATATGCCCCGCCCTGCCCACCGCCATCTCCCTGATCCTTCTGCTGTCTCTCACCTCTATCATGTCCTCCTCACGGCAAGGTAATGTAGGGCAAATCGAGTAGGTTTTGGGATCAAATGAATGTGAATTCACATCCTAGTTGGTATGAGTCTAAGGTTACCCACTCTGAGACTTGGTGTCTTTTTTTGAGATGGAGTCTCGCTCTGTCGCCCAGGCTGGAGTACAATGGTGCAATCTCGGCTCATTGCAACCTCTGCCTCTGGGGCTCAAGCAATTCTCCTGCCTCAGCCTCCTGAGCAGCTGGGATTACAGGCACATGCCACCGCCCCCAGCTAATTTATGTATTTTTAGTAGAGACGGGGTTTCACCATGTTGCCCAGGCCGATCTTGAACTCCTGACCTCAAGTGATCCACCTGCCTCTGCCTCCCAGAGTGCTGGGATTACAGGCATGAGCCATCGTGCCCAGCCAAGACTTGGCGTCTCGATCTGTGAGTGGCAGCACACCTTACCTTTCATGACAACTGGCGGAGGAAGTGTATGTAAAAGTCCCCAGCACCAGCCCAAGCACGTAGCTGGTGCGTGGTAACTGCTACTCCCTGCCTTCTAGCTCTCTACGTTCCCAGTTGTCCAAACCCTCACCATACTTTGAGTAAAACCGACTCTTCTTCCATGAAACCTTTTCTAATTTTTGGAGATCAGCAATTTGCAGCCATTTGCCCCTGTGTATCACACAACTTAGGTTATGTTTACAGATTTCCACATCACATTCCTCAGTCCCAGGGCCAAGACTGGGACAAGGCGAGAGAAGCACTCACCCTCAGGGCCCCGCATGTGTGGGATTGGCCCTGGACACTTAGCCTTTGCACAGACCTAGGTGTTTTAGACAAAGCCCTCTGGAGTTTTATAGAGAGGTGGAGTACTGTGTCCTCTCACAGCGTTAACAGTGATGGCTGCCTGCTGTGCTGTGTGAAGTGGGCAGGTGGTAAGAGGCTGGGGCCACTGCACCTCTTGCCTGCACCTCTCCCTTCAAGAGAGGGTACCTCAGCAAGCGACCCTGCTCAATCTTTTCCTTCACCTTGCACGAAGTCATCAGGGACTCCTCTGTTTAGACACGCTAGGGTGAAGCTAGATGGCTCATGAACGCTGTGGGTCTTTTCTCATACTGTGGTGGGCACCGTTGTTAAACTGCTTAGATACACCTTGCCCAGTGTGACCTCGGGTGAGTTCCCTAACCTTCCTATGCCTTAGTTTCCTCTTCTGTGAGACGGGAACAATACTAGGATTCCTTCCTGTGGTTGCAGTGAGCATGAGAGGAGCTGATGCGTGGAAAATACCGAGGACAGTGCCTGAGGCGGTGTTCCGTTCGCCTTCCCCTCGCTTCTGCTGCTGAGGTCCCTCAGCTAGCATCACGATTGCCCCTGGAGAAGCGCGAGAGGATGCATTTTGATTAAAAAGCCCCTCTCCTCTGCTCTTCTGCTGTGTCTTTCTCATGTGATTCATCCACTGATCCCTGCCATTTGAGTGTTGCTATGCCCCTTGCTCTCTGATGGGACGAACACCTTGGAATCAGGCTGTCTCCGGGACCTCAGGCTCTAGGAACTTGACCGGTGAGCTCCCCCTGGAAATCTGATTCAGGCTGGCATTGCTTTTGTGTGACAGGCTCACTAAGGGTGATTACTTAACACAGGTTTCGAATTCTTTCTTTCATATTATTGCTTTGGAGTTGTCATCTCCCTTTTGCGTTTCTGGAAGGCCTGGAGTAGTTGAAGGGATTTAGTTATGGATCACAGAAAGCAGGGAGGAGTGCCAGGATGGAGGCTCCTGCACCTGGCGTTTTTAGTTGCTGCTTGTGATCACTTACCTGTCATTACTGTGGCGGAGGCCTAGGGCTGTGTTTCTGTGGGACACATCTGTCCTTCAGATGGAGGGCTACCTCCAGATGGAAAGGCAGCAAGTGCCTGGACTCAGCTAGAGCTGGAGTCTTCCCTGTGTTCTTGGATTGAAAGCTTTTGAGACTGATTTTATTTAATCTTTGTAGTACAGGAGACTCGGCCAGGTGCAGTGGCTCATGCCTATAATCCCAGCACTTTGGGAGGCCGAGGAGGGTGGACCACTTGAGCCCAGGCATTCAAGACCAGCCTAGACAACATGGTGAAACCCCATCTCTACAAAAAGTTAGCTGGGTGTAGTGGCACACATTTGTAGTCCCAGCTACTCAGGAGGCGGAGGTGGGAGGATTACTCGAACCTAGGAGGTCAAGGCTGCAGTGAGCCATGATCACGCCACTGCACTCCAGCCTGGACAACAGAGTGAGACCTTGTCTAAAAAAAAAAAAAAAAAGTAGGTTTTGAAATTGTTAAAGAACGTGACCTACCTGCTAATGAAAACTCCAGGTATCCTCAAATGAGGGGTCACTGGCTTCCATTCCAGTGTCCATTCCAGGGAGGACCAGGCAGCCTGCCTGGTGTGAATGAGCCTGCCTGCCACCCCGAGCGCATCTCTCAGCTCCTCAGGTCACCACAGTGTCATTAACACACGCTGGGAGGATCCCGACCTGGCATCACCGGGCTCACAGCGTGCAGGTCTACACTGTGATTTGCAGGGTTTGAACACACAGTCCTTTCTAGCAGCTGGTTTGCTTTCTTTTTGGCTCCAGGAAATGTGCTAATGCCCTCATGGTGACTGAATATGGTATGTAGTTATAATTTCTATTCTACTTACTGCAATCAAAGTCCCAATGGGAAACATGGGGCAGGCTCACAATAGGATACAAGAGGGATTATTTATTATTTACAACTACAAAGTTGTGAGTGGAGTCTAGGGGATCTGCTAATACAAGGGGCAGTGGGCACCTGGGGGGCAGCGGCAGAACTGTTCACTGCTCTTTCCCATGTGGGCATCCAAGTGTTTCTGGGTTTCTGGAGCCTAGAAGGAGAGTTGGGTAAAGTCAGCCCCAGAGGAGTAGTGACCTCCTGTCAGTCGGGCCATGCAGCCAGCTGGAGGTAGCTTCGCAGGGACAGCGGCTGGGGAGGATGCACTCAGAACCTTCTCCGCTCCTCTCTCTCTTCTCCTGCCGGGGCTCCCCATGAATCAAGCCCAACCAAAGGCCAGAGGGCATGAAAGGCCATCACCTTGGTTTATAGCAAGTCTCTGGGGCAGAGAGCAGAGGATCTGGAGGGGCAAACGGAATCCCTCCAGCAATCCCACTTAGAAAATAATTCAGGGATTCAGAGAGCTTGTGAGCAAAAGAAAAGTGAAAACATTCAAAATCAAGCACAGAATCAAGGCAGGACGACTCTCCGAGGAACCTGATGTGAAACGGTTACTCGGGTATTAATTTTTGTGTTGAACTTCCTAGCAGGCATGGCGAAGGGGAAACCTGTGTATAGACACATATGGCGTGTGCCTACAGAGGTCGACTAGAAGGAATAGCGCACCAGAGGCCCCTGGGGTCCACTTCACATTCCTGTCCCAGAGCTTGGCACTGATGCCACCTGCATATCTCGAATGAATCCAGGTGCCCATCTTACTAGTCAGAGAAGAGATGCAGTATTCCTAATCTGGGAAAATGTTTGTTTTCAGGTTTCAAGGAGGATTTTCAGATGGATGTTTTTAAAATCCTGGCAGCCATCCTACATCTGGGCAACGTGCAGATCATCGCGGTGGGCAACGAGAGGTCCTCAGTTAGTGTGAGATGCTCATTTGTTTTACTTTTCCTTTGTCTGAGGGTCGTAGTGGAACCGGTTCGCAGCTGGCCTGCCTTTGCTTTTTAGCACCAGGCATAGACGGCCTCCTGGGTAGACTGGTTTAGCAGGAAGCAGGCAGCAAGGGTTTCCAGGGGTTGCCTTCAAGGAGTAAAGCCTCCTCCCCTTGCAACAGTAGAGGAGGGGAAATGTATCTTCTGTGTGTTTTTCTTTTATTCAACAAGTCCGTATGAAGCACCTAAGTGCCACGGACTGTGATAGCATCTGGGGAAACAGCAGTGAACAAAACAAAGCAAGAAGCCCTTCAGAGAGCTTATGATCAGGGGTTGGGAGGAGACACAACCAGCAAATATGGTCTCCGGCAGCTGGTGACGGCTGGCACAGAGGAAAGTGAAGCAGAGGGGGCATGCACAGGGGCTGTGTCTTTCATGTGGGGTGGTCAGAGAAAGCCTTTCTGAGAAGGCGGTGGTGGGCAGCGGCCTGAAGGGGATGAAGAAGCAGGTTGTACCTGTGGATGGGGAAAGAACAGCAAGTGCGGAAACCCGCAGGCAGAAGATGTCATTTGAGATACAGCAGGAAGGTCCATGTATCCAGAGGGTGAGTGACAGGGAGGGTGTGGATGAGACCAGAGGGAGAAGGGGGATGGCAGACCACGTAGGACCTTAAGGGCGCTGGGTAGTTTTCAGCAGAAGGACACTCACTACCTCCTTACACCTGCTTGAATCAGACATCAGTGGTGCTGGCTTCCTGGGAATGTGTTGTAAGTTTTGTGATAGATTTCTTTAATGGACGCAAGTTAATTTAGTGTGTATTTCTTCTATGATACATACTGTGAGTAGTGATTCTTGGGGGAGGGGTATGTGTTTAATTAGTCTCATCAATGTCCATGTAAAGAAGAAAATGAACACAAGTAAAAAATGTTTCTATGAAACACAGAATCTGCCTACCTTTAAAGCTTTGCATTAACAGTGACATGTCTGTCCTAGTCAACTCAGAATGCCATATCAAAATGCCACAGGCTGACTGGCTTCAACAATAGACATTTGTTTTCTCACAGTTCTAGAGGCTGGAAGTCTGAGAGCAGAGTGTCAGCCTGCTCAGTTCTGGTGAGGACTTCCTGGCTCCTAGATAGCCACCTTCTCATTGCGTCCTCATGGTGGAGAGAGAGCAGACACTGTGTTGCCTCTTAGGAGAACACTAATCCCATCATGGCAGGCCTCACCCTCTTGACTTTCACCAACCCTGATTACCTCCCAAAGGCCCCATCTCCAAATACTGTCACGTTGGGGGTTAGGACTTCAACATCTGAGTTTTGGAGGGACACAATATTCAGTCCGTAACCATGTCTATTTTCATGTCCCTCAAATAACTGATGGGAATAGTTGATCATTTTGTGTACCCGGTGAGTTCTTGGCTGTCTGCTACCAACGGTTTGGGGAGAGAGCAGAGCTGAGTGGAGCATGAGCTCCTGGGCTCAGTGTTTCAGGCCTGTTGCTGTGACCAGGAAGTAATTCTCCTTCCTCTCCTCCAGCTTTCACCTCAGCACCCTTCCCATCCCCCCGCAGTGTCCAGACCTCCCAGAGTGAGTCAGTTCCCCAAGTGGGAAAGCAGGGAGAGAGGTGACGAGAGGCCTGGGGGAGAATCTGGTGTGTCTGAAGTGGAAAGTCCCTCTGTTTCCTTGCTCAGTTACCTCAGAGAAGCTGGGCTTCTGCCCTTTTTTCCTTAAACCCCCAAAGACTAAAAATATGATTTCTACCCAACAAATGCCATCACACTGAGCCCTCTCCCATGAAGCTTGTTATGAAGGTAGCATTTTGGAGGAGGAATTAACATTGACTGGCAGAAAATCCTTTGGAAAGTGTTCTAAGAATATCTGTGGAAAATTCCCAGTCCTATAATTATTGGTCCTAGATTTGGGATCTATTTCCACCCATTTGTATCAGGAACTTGAGATGTTGGACACGTTAAATTTGGACAAAGCCGTCTGACTTTTTGAAAAGCTGCTGCCCCTTTGCATTTTTTCCCCTAGCAGCACCTGCAGCTGAATTGTTTTTGACTCAGAAGGTTTCGTTCTTTCTTAGAAGGAAGGAAACCAAATGCCTCTGCCAGTCCCCTCCCTTATGAGGTCAGGCACGTCAAAGCCAGCTCTGTGTTAGTGTCATGTTGGTCAGCAGGAGTGTGGGTAGACCGCAGGAAAGGGCAGGACTGTTTCTGTGGCTTCCTCCACGGTGTCCTGAAGCTTTTTAGTGCAATCACGTGGGTTTCCTGGTGGGCTGGAATGGTGCCCGCAGGGGAGCCTGCCTTGGGAGTTCTCCTGACTGAGAGAGGAGCTGGGAGTCACATCCTCGCCTGAGGACAGGAGCCCTTTGTCCACACCGGCTGAAGGGAAATGGGAGCACCTCTTCCCTCTTTTCATCTGCTGACCAGCGGGGCAGCTCTCATGCCCGGGCTTGGGGGAGAAGCAAGATTTCACTTTGTGCATTCGGGAAAAGTCCCACCCCAGCCCTCATGTCAGCTGAGGCACTAGCTCAGCCACAGGAACCCCACCAGCTTCTGCCTGGCAACAATACCCAGGTACCTCCTGGACCATCATCCGGGCAAACCCCTGGCCACATGAGGTGGGGCAGGGTGAGTGCACACTCTGATAAATGGCCCAGGATGGTACAAAGGGAAGAGAGAGGGCTGCATCCACATCCACAGGAACAGGGCGGGGTCTAGGGAGGATGGCCTCCATGGCCTTAGTCATCACTGACATTCTTTGGTTAAAATGAAAAATCAGTGTGGGATGCAGCCCTGGACTCCGCAGCATTGCTGCAGGGGTGGTCTGCCAAGGGCCAGGTGCAGGACCCATGCCAGTGCAGCCCTCCTGCTCTACTCCCAGGTCTGTCTCCACCTCCTGAGGCCTGGGCATCCTTGTGCCAGCTACTACTCAGCTCTTGCACAGGCCTGAGTGTGGGCACAGGGGCCTTGGCCGGGTGGGTTTGTGTGGCTTTGGATGACTGGGCCACCTGACGGGGCTTGTGCTTGTTTTTGAAGGAGGATGACAGTCACCTGAAGGTGTTCTGTGAGCTCCTGGGCCTGGAGAGTGGCAGAGTTGCTCAGTGGCTGTGCAATCGCAAAATCGTCACAAGCTCTGAGACGGTGGTAAAACCTATGACCAGGCCTCAGGCTGTCAACGCCAGGGATGCACTGGCCAAAAAGATCTATGCTCACCTGTTCGACTTCATTGTGGAGAGAATTAACCAAGCGTTGCAGTTTTCAGGCAAGCAGCACACTTTTATTGGTGTTTTGGACATTTATGGGTAAGATTCTCTTCAGTGAGCCTGTCTTTCCTCCTTTAAATGTTGAGAGTCATGTGGTTTTTAGATTATTTTGTTCTGGTTCCTTTGTATTTCACATGATTAGAAAGACAACATTCTTTGCTTTTGCCCCTATAGATGCTGAGTATACTCCACTGGGCTATGGTGCCGTTTATTTAAAGCGCATTAAAGAGATGCTGAATTAGTAATGGCTAGCGTTAAGAGCTTACTGTGTGCCAGCTCTGAGGCTGCTTGACTTCCCTGGGCTTTCTCACTTAATTCTTAAGGAACCTCATAACTATCCCCATTTTAGAGCTGCAACAACCAAGGCTTAGAAAGACTCAATAACTTGGTCACAGTTGCTCCACTGGTGGGAAAACCCAGCCCAGTTGTGAGGCTCCTGCTTCTGCTTTTCCCACCAAAGGCCCCTGAGGTGTGGAGCCCCAGGGTTCCTTCCCATTCAAATCACAGGGGATGACAAGTCACCTAGGCCTGCACCTTGCCCAAGCCCAGCGGCCAGAGGTAGACTGAACCCAGGTCTCTGATCAGCCCCCCCCGCCCCCGCACCCCAGTCATTTTCCGTTCTCGGGTGAGAAGGTCTTGGATTTTCCCCAGCCCTCCTCCAGGAGGTCTTACCCTTCATCCCATCCTGGAATTGGGTTCTTTTTCATTGTCTCTGCATGGTCCTCCTTCTCTAAACCCCAGGCCCAGCTCATGCTGAAACTGCTAGGGAGTAACCAGAGTGGAAGCTGGTTACTTCCACTCTGTAACCAGGGCTCCGCAGAGATTGTTATCCCTCAGGCTTTTCTCAGCAGCTGGCCCCAGTGCCTAGCCCTTGCCCCTCTCCTGGGACCCACCCTGGTTTCTTAGCAGGAGAAGGGGGAAGATTGACCCATGAAAGGCATCGTGGAGTGTTCCACCTGGATTGGGGGATCTTCCCCCACACCCTGGCAAAAAGCAGCTCAACCCCATTCCCCATGCAAAGGGGAGAGCCGAGCCCTGGCCTTCATGGCCCTGCTGCTGCCTCCTGGGGAGGAGCGGGACAGGGCCACACCACGCTGTTGGACTTGCACCCAGGTGGAGAGGCACCTTTTCCCATAGCTGTCAAATGGGAGACAGTGCCTCAAGGGAGTTGCTTTGGTTAATTTAGATCCTACGTTAATACGTATGGCTCCCAATTAATAGTACATGTCAACAGTTATAAAATGCTTAATACATTACTGGGATAGTCTAGTCAATTATTTACCTGGTCTTGTTCCAAGAAAGTGTTTGAGCAGCCAGTAAAAGCTCAAGTGAACTTTTAAAAATGGATAGTCCTCATTAAAAATAGTCCTGTTTCACTGTGGTGGAAATATGTAATTGTTCTGTTATTCCCTGTTCTTTTGGGCGTTTTCAAAATGTATTTTTAAATAATGGCAGTTCTTTATTTTAAGAGTATATTTCTTTTTTTTTTTTTTTTTTGAGACGGAGTCTTGCTCTGTCGCCTAGGCTGGAGTGCAGTGGCACCATCTCAGCTCACTGCAACCTCCGCCTCCCAGGTTCAAGCGATTCTCCTGCCTCAGCCTCCTGGGTAGTTGGGATTACAGGCACCTGCCACCACACCTGGCTAATTTTTTGTGTTTTTAGTAGACATGGTGTTTCACTGTATTAGCCAGGATTGTCTCGATCTCCTGACCTTGCAATCTGTCCACCTCGGTCTCCCAAAGTGCTGGGATTACAGGCGTGAGCCACCGTGCCCGGCCATTATTTCATATTTTTATCTAACAGATGTTTATATCCCAGGCACTGTGTTGGAGGCAATGGTTGAACAGCATAGACACACGGCTCCTGCCGCCGTGGGACTGAGACTGGTGAGGGTGGCAGGCCGGCAGTAGAGGTTGGGATGAGTCCTGGGAAGGGAAGAAGGTGTGCTGGAAGTTAACAGGGGATGGGGACAGAGAAGGGGCAGCCATGTGCAAGGAGTAGCAAGCTGGACGGTGGCCCCCAGGCGGGATCCACGACCACTGTAGTAAGGAATTTGAATTTTTCAGCTATGTGGAAAACCTGAGACAAGTATTTATAAATTCACAAAGACTTGTTAGAATAAATTATTTTAAGATTCCTCTCAAAAATTCTAACAACAGCCTCTTTGCTGCCACCCTTGAGTTCATGATACGCCTCCAAAAAAATCAGCTTTCCTCTAGGCAGCAGGGCTGCAGCCTGGGGCCAAGCCTTTCCCGCCCCCTCCAGCAGCCTCACTTCTAGGCTAACCCTCGCCCAGGCGTACCTGCAACTTTTGAGAAAGCTCATCTTGACTTGGAAATAAGGAAGCTTCAAAGGAAGAGTTAGCATCTTTGAAAGCAGGTAAAGCTGAAGCTGTGAGCTTCAAGGTCTAAGCTGAGAGCGGACGAAGGCTATTGACTCCCCGGCCTGTCGTGTGTTATGTTCTTTGGATCCAGAGTTGGAAAAGCCTGGGTCTGGGGGTCAGACCCCTCGGAGTGAGCTCCATAGCGTACCAGTTGCGTGACCCCAAGAAAGTCACAGAACCTCTCCAAGCCTCAGTTTCTGCATCTACAAGATGGGGCCTCTCTTGCAGGGTGATTTTGAAGACGAGATGGAAGGTATGCAGGTACCTTGAAAACCATAAGCATGGATCCAATGTGAAGTGTTATCACAGTCAACGTGCCTCTAGCATTTTAAGTCACAGATCTAGCTCTTTCCGTAGGTCCTAAACTTCAGTTCTTTGTGCCCCCAAATAATGCATTGATATTTGACATTTTGCCAGGTTCTAGAAAGCCCTGCCCTTGGCCCCAGCTGTGAGCTGCAGAGCTCAGTGAGAGCCTTTTGAATCTCCCCTAGGCCCAGCCCTGGCCTTGCTTCCATGAGCAGACCAGCCTCCAAATCTCTGAGCCACCAAGGCTGTGTGTGGAATGGGGCCGTTCAAGCTGCCATGAGTCACCCTGGAGCTACCTAGAGGACAGTCCAGGTTCTTACCCTGCCCAGGAATTCCAGATTGAGCCAAACCAGCTCAGTCAAGTGAGACTCTCAGGGGACCCATGGTAGGAGCTGGCAGGAACCTCTCAGGATTAGGGTGATTAAGAACAAAGCTTTGGAGGCACCAAACACTGGGGTCGAATTGCATTTCTGGCACCACTTGCTGGCTGTTGGTCCTCACCATGGTCACTCCTTCTCTGACCCTCGTGTGTGACAGTGGAGCCACAGGAGCCCTTCACATAGGGCTGTGTTAGGGTTAAGGGAGGTGACATGCATAAATGCTGACACCTTAAAGCTCTCAGCAAGCTGCCTTCCAGCAGGAGCGCATCTGGCCAGGTGGTACATTTGGTGCCTCTGTTTTGTTCCACCCACAGCATGTTTTGCAGAGTGACTCACTTAAAAGCCCCAGTTTTCTGACTTTTCTTGAGAACCAGTTAATCTAACATCCTGGCCCACATTCATCCATGGCTAAGCCGGCAGGAGCTGAGTAGCAGCTGCCCCTTGGACAATCCTGATGGCTCTCCAGGCCCCACACGGCTCACTGTTGTGCCGTATCCAGTCTGCTTCCCAGGCCTGTCCCCACTGGCTCCTCTCAGTTCTTGAGCTTGCAACTGCAGAGGCAACTGATGAAAGTCTGAACATGGAAGCCAGCTGTGTCTGTCTCGTCCCTGACGGAGTGTGCTGGGCTGTAGGATATGAAATGACTTTGTCCTTTTCCTCCAGGAACTAGGAAAGCACCCCTTCGGGAGGCAAAATTGTGCCGCAATTGTGCTGCTCCTCCCCTCAACAGACAAGGAAAGGAGAATAGGAAACCACATTGCCTTCTCATTGGAGGCACAGGCATCACAGTTAGGCAGCTTCGCAGCTAAGTTCTGACACAAGCTGTGTGACTTTTGGCAAGTTTCTTAACCTCTCGGGCTTATTTTTGACCTATAAAGTCAGAATAACAATTGCCAATATCACTGTTGTTGTGCGGACTACACCATATCGTGACATGCCTATTTTAATGCCTTGCTTGGGGTAGGTGTTTTATACCTACCAGATTCCTTCCAGGGGACAACCGGGAAAAGGGTTATATAGAAACTGACTACTAGGATATCATTAAAACCAGAAGCTTTGAGGGGCATTTAAAACTTGTAGAAGATATAGCAAATGTTTAAGCTTCTAAGTCAAAAAATATCTATAAACAAATGCATATGTCCTGCTTCAGGTTATATTTTAACTTGTTTAAATTGTATTTCAGTTTTGAAACCTTCGATGTGAACAGCTTTGAACAATTTTGCATCAATTACGCTAATGAAAAACTGCAACAACAGTTTAACATGGTAGGTGACCCTTCTGCCTTCTTGACTAGTTCTCAGCCGTGTGTGTGTGTGTGTGTGTGTGTGTGTGTGTGTGTGTGTGTGTGTGATCATGGAAAGAGGCATTCTTCAGGTTTCAAATTTTTATGCAAGGAGCCTCACGCTGGGTCACTGCACCACCTTGTGGCCAAATCTTGAAATCACACCCTCTCATCTATTTGCTTTTTTGAATCACCTGCCAATGTGTGAGCCTCACTGCGCCTCTTGGATACAGACCCTCTCTGCAGCCAGGCAAAACTATTAAGTTGGTTGCCTGAGGCCTCCACTTTCTTTCGAGCCTCTCTGTCTTTGCACTTGCTGCTTTCTCTGCCTTAACCCACCTGCTCCTGTTTTTTCCCCATTGCTTTATCTTCACCTGGCCAACTCCAGCTTGTGTTTTGAGATCCAGCTTCCCTGAGAGCCTTCCGCGACACCTCCTGGCCTCCTCCTATGTGCTTCCTTATCACAGGCCCGTCACATGGGATTATCATCATTTGCATGCAAGTCTCCAAATAGACTTGGTCACCTGGAGAGTCCAGGACTGGCATTCTTTGTCTCTCTCAGCCCAGTGCTTATCTCGGCGCATGCAGCACTAAACAGCAGATGGCCAATGGATTATGGGAATGAGTTTCTCCAACCTTAATTTAGAACAAGACATATATGGTACCTTCCTAACTACTGATAAGATCAAATGTATCCTCCCATGGAAACAGACAGGAGATGGATTCCAATTTTTTTTTCCACTAGGAAGATTTGTTTATTCAAAAGACATTTTTGAGTGCATATTGTGTATACCAGGTACCAAGTTAAGTGCTGAGATAGAAAATGAATAAGGCAATTTTAAAATGTTGACTAAATGCTACTTGTGGCTGTTTTGGCATTTATTATTGCTATGTGTATTGAATACAATTTCAGCCTCTTAAATCAGTTCCCTAGATGCAAGAACTTTAGTGAATTCACTTTTGAACTCCCAACAGTACTGATGCCTTTCTGCTCCTAACAGAAATCGATGAAATTAAAAGTTGATTGGACATCCTTCTACATTGGCTCTACCATGAAACTACCCTCATATTTTTTAAATAATTGCCTCCTTCACATTTCTATTTGACTCTGTTTCTGAAAAGCCATGAAAGTGAAAATGCTTTACTAACTCACATTTTCCTTTTAATCTACATCCTAAACTTTGGCTACATGTTCATGGGAAGAATTTTGATTCCGGTTCATAATAGAAATCATGTATTAATACCCTAACAGTTACTCCATGGGAAGGTTATACCTTTGTTAGTGTTTAGTCTTATTCTGCCTCAGAACCCCTGAGGAAAAGTCTTGGAGAGCTTGGGCTTTGGCTCAAACTAAATTGGGTTTGAGTCTCAGCTCTACCTCCCTCTGGGACCTTGGGCTCTCTGAGCCTCTGTTTCCTTATTTTAAAAATGAGTCATCATTACACATTGTATGCATGTGTCAAGATACCCCATGTACCACAAAACTATGTACAACTATTATATATCAATTTAAAAAGAGTCAATAATAGCTGTCTAATATTGTGAGAAGACCTAACATTGAATCCTACTCAGAAGTTTCTTTTTTTTTTGCCCAGAATTAATTCATGTATAACCATTAAATTTCATTCCAGTGTAAATTTCTATTTCTTTAGCATTTGCAAGGCTTTCCTGGAAATTTAACATTAATAACTACAGCTGAGGTTTATTCCAAGTGCATATTCAGTATAACTCACCTGAAGTCCAACTCTCTGTGGCTGCTACCCTGTCCCCTGGCTGCAATGGCGTGCTGCTCCCCAACATGTCCACCTTACCCTCAAAGGACACCAATGCCAGATGGCTTGCCAAAAATCACACGTCAGAGGCTGCAATTCTGTTTTTTCTTTTTGCTTTTGTTATCCCCTCCTGTTCTTCTTCCTCATCCACTTCCTCCTCCTTCTCTTCCTTTTTCCTCTTCTCCTTTTTCTGAGTCATCTGTCCATCTGGAGATCCTCCCAGGAGGGGTAGTACCTTCCTTCAGTTGTCGGCACAGGAAGCTTTGGTTAGGACTCTCCTGATCTCTGGTCCCCCTCATCTGGCTGCCACTGGGCCTTGCACCTGATGCCCGGAGGGAGCTCAGCAGTAGCAGGTGTAGAAGTGCAGGTGCCACCTTCTCCTCTCAGCCCACTTACCCTCCACGTGACTTTCTGTGGTCAAGTCACAGCGTGGACCCTGTGTCCTGAGCCTGATGTTCATCCTGACCTCTTCCCTCCTCATCCTCCTCCCCAAGTCGCAGCCACCAAGAGCATCGGGCTGAGTTCCTCACTGGTCTCATTGCCTCCGGTCCTTCCCTCCTCTGAGCCATCCTTTAGGTCTCGTCATAATCCCTCCACCCTCCAGTGGGTCCTCACTGCTCCTAGAAAAAGGCCATAGGCCCAGAATTCTCTAGGGAGGGTGTGAAGGTCTCGGATGATCTGACTCTGCCATTCTTTGCCACCGCATTGCCTGCTGTCCTCCTGTACTTTCTAACCTGCTTGAGGTGCGTTTCTCAAGCACCCATTGAGCTTTTGTGCGGTTCCCATTGGGATTCTCCATGGGAGGCTTTTGTTCTTGATGCCCCACCGACCCCATCCCACCTCACCATACCTCACCACACCTCACACCTGCCAGCCAAACTTTCTTTCATCCTCCATGGTAGGCCTGAGTACATCCTCTGGGAAGCCTCCCTGATACCCCTACAGCCCAAATAAGTAGTGCACAAAGATCTCTAAGCAGTGAGCTTCTCTCACTGGCCCTGCAACTAGCATTCTCAGGTAGGTTGGCTCCACCCAGCCAGGCTGCATTAGGCCAAAGAGACTAGATTTGTCCTTGAATAGCTCCTAGCAGGAAGGGGCTGTAGGACCACACTGAGCACCATGTGGTGCTGGTGGTGACACAGGCTGGCCCAAGCCATGTCCTGGGAGGTGGAGACCCACTCAGACTAGGTGGGAGGATGACAGCTAGACCCACTTTAGGAACTCAGTGGTATTGATCATAGTGTGGGCCTTGTCCATACTTCAGGGGCTTCCTGTTTAAACATAAATATTACAGATCAACCATTTATGTTTTCCAAATGCTTACGTCCTGCTCTTTGGAAACACATTTTAATATTCTGTTTTACTTTCTGTATTAACTTTGGATTCCCAGCATGTCTTCAAACTGGAACAAGAAGAATACATGAAGGAAGATATCCCTTGGACACTGATAGATTTCTATGACAATCAACCGGTTATTGACCTGATTGAAGCAAAAATGGGAATTCTGGAGTTACTGGATGAAGAATGTTTGGTATCTTTTAAGAATAATTGTTTTTTTCAACTTTTAAGTATTAACAGATGAGCATTTTGCAAAGCAGTTTTTTTGAAGTGTGCTTGTAAAATCCTGATGTTTACCCAGTTGATTGGGTGGATATTAATGCTGGGACAGCATCCACAGCAGGGACCCCAGAGGGCCCACTGGGCCTTTTGCCCTCAGTGTGTGTAAACCACCCCTGGGGAGCTGCACCACCTCTTAGGTAACGTCCAGCATGGAGGCTGTCCCAAGGTGTATGTAGAAACATGCATGGAAACAGCAAGTGACTCCACTCAAGTTGTCGGTGACTAATAACAATTGAGTTTTCTTTTACATCCTGATTCTTGTGAGTCATCAGCTATATCTGAAAAATCAACATCGCATGATTCACCGGAAGAGCTCTCTAGGAGTTTTCTTCTTACCATTTCCCTCTGGGAAACCCTGAAGTCGGCCAGCCTGGCAGTGTCTCTCGTGGGGGCACAAGAACAGATAATCCCCGAGAGAGGATTAATAAGGTTTCGGGGTTAAAGGATTGTTTTTTGGGTTTTGTTTTTGTTTTTGTTTTTTTTGAGATGGAGTCTTGCTCTGTCACCCAGGCTGGAGTGCAGTGGTATGATCTCAGCTCACTGCAACCTCCACTTCCTGAGTTCAAGCGATTCTCCTGTCTCAGCCTCTGGAGTAGCTGGAATTATAGGCGCCCACCACCAGGTCCAGCTAATTTTTTTTTTTTTGAGACGGAGTCTCACTCTGTTGCCCAGGCTGGCGTGCAGTGGTGTGATCTCGGCTCACTGCAACCTCCGCCTCCCGGATTCAAGCGATTCTCCTGCCTCAGCCTCTTGAGTAACTGGGATTACAGGTGCACACCACCACGCCCAGCTAATTTTTGTATTTTTAGTAGAGATGGGGTTTCACTGTGTTGGTCAGGCTTGTCTCAAACTTCTGACCTCATGATCCACCTGCCTCAGTCTCCCAAAGTGCTAGGATTACAGGCTTGAGCCACCATGCCCAGCCATGCCTGGTTAATTTTTTCTTTTTTCTTTTTTTTTTTTTTGAGATGGAGTCTCACTGTCTCCCAGGCTGGAGTGCAGTGGTGTATCTTGGCTCACTGCAAGCTCTGCCTCCTGGGTTCATGCCATTCTCCTGCCTCAGCCTCCCAAGTAGCTGGGACTACAGGTGCCCGCCACGACGCCCAGCTAATTTTTTGTATTTTTAGTAGAGACAGGGTTTCACCCTGTTAGCCAGGATGGTCTCGATCTCCTGACCTCGTGATCCGCCCGCCTCAGCCTCCCAAAGTGCTAGGATTACAGGCGTCACTGTGCCCGGACAATTTTTGTGTTTTTAGTAGAGACAGGGTTTCCGTCTCAAAAAAAAAACAATCACATATATCAAGAACAAATTTTGCAACTAGCTTAGTACAAGGAGGTATGCTCTTATTTCAAGGAGTGAGTTAATTAGGAAGTAAAATCAGAAAAACTATTTTCCTGAGGCAAGGGAAGGGGAGGACTCTCTATTCAGGTGCCAGCCTTTTCCCATTCACCCGTGAATTAAGGTCATGTTCATGTAATGGAACCCACACTATTTTTTTCCTGAACCTTTAGACTTCTTTGGGAAGAAATAAAATACCGCCTATTTTTTAGAAATAAAATTCTTCGGCCAGGCCCCGTGGCTCAAGCCTGTAATCCCAGCACTTTGGGAGGCCGAGACGGGCGGATCACGAGGTCAGGAGATCGAGACCATCCTGGCTAACACGGTGAAACTCCGTCTCTACTAAAAAATACAAAAAAAAAAAACTAGCTGGGCAAGGTGGCAGGCGTCTGTAGTCCCAGCTACTCGGGAGGCTGAGGCAGGAGAATGGTGTAAACCCGGGAGGCGGAGTTTGCAGTGAGCCGAGATAGCCCCACTGCACTCCAGCCTGGGCGACAGAGCGAGACTCCGTCTCAAAAAAAAAAAAAAAAGAAATAAAATTATTCATTCTAAAGTCACTGTGCGACCATTTCTTTTTAAAGTTTTGTTCTTTAAAGGGACATTGATGTATCCATTAAAATATCACCTCAAATACCCCACACATATATGTAATTGTTATTTGTCAATTAATAATTTTTAAAGTGCTTTAAAGATTAAGCTCAAGGACAAATTGATGCCTAAAGTTGCTTTTTTAAAAGCCTCTAAGGCCAGGCACAGTGGCTAATGCCTGTAACCCCAGCACTTTGGGGAGGCCAAGGTGGGCGGATCACCTGAGTTTAGGAGTTGGAGACCAGCCTGGCCAACATTGTGAAACCCTGTCTCTACTAAAAATACAAAACTTAGCCTGGCGTGGTGGCAGGCACTTGTAATCCCAGCTACTTGGGAGGCTGAGGCAGGAGAATCACTTGAACCCAGGAGGCAGAGGTTGCCGTGGACTGAGATGGCGCCGTTGCACTCCAGCCTGGGTGGAAGAGCCAGACTCCATCTCATAAATAAATAAAAGCCTGTAATTGAGAGCAGTTCACCAAGGTGCCAAATCACCTTGGTTTCTTAGAATTAGTGCTTTTCCTCGCCTGTATGAATCTCTAGTTTTCTTACTTGCTAGTTGGTGTGTTTTTGTTTTCCAGTTGCCACATGGAACTGATGAAAACTGGCTTCAAAAGCTGTATAATAATTTTGTCAACAAGAACCCTTTGTTTGAAAAGCCTCGAATGTCGAACACATCCTTTGTCATCCAGCACTTTGCTGATAAGGTACTGTGAAGGTCTCCAGCAATGCTGTCGACCCCAGAACCCGCACAGCCTCCGGAAGGAGTAGGCAGGCCGGGAATGTTTCTGGTCAGATTCAGGTCACACTTAACATGTAGCTTTGATAAGTGTGTGTTTAACAGTTCCTGATTTGTTTTTATGATGACATACATGAGTTTCAACTGTACTACTTTAAAGACGAATGTGTTGTTAGAAGACCTCACTTCTGATTTTGAATTTACTGTGAATTCGTTAACCTCTTACCAGTTTATTTTCTGTATGAAATTGTGATAATGAAGACAGCGTAATTCTTTGCTATGATGAAAGCTGTATCTTTTTCTGAAGTTCTGTTTGATTAAACTGGACTATATTACAATGGCAACATAGGTTAATTCACGATGTTGATGGGTTATCTTCGTGCTTTTTTTCATCTTTTGTGTCTTTTTTCTTCTTTATATGTCTCCTTTTTCTTTTGCTAAACAGATGTTACTTGTCTGAAATGAAAAATTTTTGTTAAAATCGCGTTATAGAAAGCTTAGAAAACAGAAGGAAAAAAGTGCCATAACCACCTGTCCTAAATGCACATCCTTATTTGTTTTCCTTCCTTAAGGGAGCTCCTACCTCCTCCCATGTCCTGGTTGGGTGTTGCCTTGGTAGCCTGGCCCAGTGCCAGGGCTCACGGGAATGACTTGTGCTTGTCTGTGTTTATTGTAGAGGCTGGTGCTGTGAGTCAGAGCTGGTCACTCCCGAGTGACTGATGGTGGAGGGAGGGGACAGCAACCTGGAAAGCTGTGATCACCTTTGTGTGCTCGCAGAGGACTGTAAAATATTAAAATATAGGATTGGCCGGGTGCAGTGGCTCACACCTGTAATCTCAGCACTTTGGGAGGCTGAGGCGAGTGAATCGCTTGAGGCCAGGAATCTGAGACCAGTCTGGCCAACATGGTGAAACCTTGTCTCTACTAAAAAATACAAAAATTAGCCAGGCATGGTGGCACGCACCTGTAATCCGAGCCACTCAGGTGGCTGAGGCAGGAAAATTGCTGGAACCTGGGAGGTGGAGATTGCATTGAGCCGAGATCACGCCACTGCACTCCAGCCTGGCTGACAGAGTGAGACCCTGTCTCAAAAAAAAAAAAAAAAAAAAGTTAAGTTTTTAGTGCTTAGACTTTTTCAGACGGGCTCCTGAAAAGATGCCTATGAAATGAATGATCATATGTTAAATTATATTTTCTAGCTATTGTCTTATAATGTCAGGGTTCTGGTCCCATGGGAAAAGGGAGGGGTCGGGGGGGGAAAGACCAGACTCCATAAAAAGCACTTTCAAGGGTCTCTCTTTATAGGATGTAGTTTCTGTACATGTAAATTCTCTCACCTGCCACTTCCAGGAAGTCTCCCTTCGCAGAACTAGGCAGCGTTTGGGCTGGACTGTGGATCGATTGGTGGGAAGAACCCACACACACTGTGGGGTTAGATGAGGTTTTCAGTCTCACTGGCCAGGGAAATCAGGTCCTATTGAATGCAAGGCAGCTGAGCTTAGATGTAGGCACTCAGCACATCTTCCCTTGGTCCCAGAGTCCCCAACAGAGGCACCAGCTGCCTGTGACACTGTCCCCACAGATGCTCGCCCGGACCAGGACAGCTCTATATTTGCCACCTTTGCCTGTCTGGTGGCAAGGATAATTCCTTGCCTGGGGTACAAAGCAGAGGCCATGCCCAGGAACCCTCTTCCTCCAGATTCCAGCACTCTCCCCTATTTCCTCATTGTCAATTTTAAAATTAATTTTAATATATGTTTTTAATTTATGAAAAATATATTATCACATATTAAGATATACAATCCAGAGGCATAAACTACAGAGAGGTTGAATGTTTAAGCAGCCACCCTGATATGCCATGGTTTGAGGGATTCGAGAAGCCTTACTCATCAGAAAGGGCAGCATGGAGAAGTTTTCCAAGCCAGATTCAAGCAGTGCGAACGTTTACCAACTCTAAACCTGCTTCTATCCTTTCTACCACATTAATGTTGATTTAGGAAACAATGTCTGTTTGAACCCAGTGAACACCACTAAGCTTTTTCCTCCTCCTGGTGGCTTCAAAGCCAAAGGGAGACCTAAGTCAGGTGTTCTTGTATGAACTGCACATACCGCAGGGAGCAACGGGACCCCTGTGGCCAGAGGGAGCTGACAGGTGAGTGCAGAGTGATCAGCAGGCAGGTGAGAGATCCAGGTGGTAGGAGAGAAGACATACTCCCAGCTTATACATAATGGGGCTGCTGTGGTGACGCACAGAAAACAGACCTATTTTTGTAAGGGCGCCTCTATAGCCTTTTTATTAATCTTTCTTTAAAAAGAGATGAAACTTGTGCTTAGAGCCTGTATTCTTTGGCCTCTTTGGGAATAATTAATTGCTTCCTCTGTATAGGTAGAGTATAAATGTGAAGGTTTCCTGGAGAAAAACAGAGACACCGTCTATGACATGCTGGTTGAAATCCTGAGAGCAAGCAAGGTCTGTAAAGTCCTAGTGGTAACTGAAAGTGTTATATAATTGACATGGATCTAGATGTACATAAGGAAAGAGTAACGAGAGAGAGAGTGTGTGTGTGTGTGTGTGTAAACTCTCTGGACAGTGGTAACTTGTAGCTCACAGTTACAAAAAGATAACTACTATAAATCTACTACATGCAAAATCAGAAATCAAACATGCAGATGACAGGAAGGACAGCTAATAGAACCATTAAAAAATCACAATTCCAACCAGACGTGGTGGCTCACACCTGTAATCCCAACACTTTGGGAGGCAGAGGTGGGTGGATTGCTTGAGGCCAGAGGTTTGAGACCATCCTAGCCAAAAAGGCAAGACCCCCATCTCTTCTAAAAATACAAAAAATGTTAGCAGGGAGTGGTGACATGCCTGTAGTCCCAGGTACTTGGGAGGCTGAGGTGGGGAAGACTGCTTGGCCCTGGGAGGTAGAGGCTGCAGTGAGCCATGATTGCACCACTGCACTCTAGCCTGGGCAACAGAGCAAGACCCTGTCTCCAAACAAAACAAAATATGAAATTCACTCTGAGAGAAGATAAGACATTTAAAGAAATAACTGATATAAAGCAGAAGGTAGTAAGTGCTTTTAAAGAGGTACAAATACAAGATGAAGACGGTTCAGAGAAGTTGGGATTCGTTCATTCATTGTGAAGGGGGTGGGCCTGGAAAATATTTTAAGAGATTCATGGGTAGGGTTTGGATTTGCAGGGATGAGAATGTGGAGTAGGAGGGAGGAGATTGCAGGTGGAGACACAGAGTGAGCCAGGCACGGAGGTGAGAATAGTAGATGTTTCCACTTTCTGACACTTAGAGTGATACCCACATACAGACATTCACACACTTTTCTTCTCTGTTCCCATTCCTGGGAAAGAAGCCATGGGCCATCCCTAGGGAAGACAGTCCTCTTGTGGAATTGAGATTTGGCTGTAGACGTTGATGAGGTTGTTCACTGCCCACTAGTTTAGCTGGGTTGTTGTCACCATTTATGTGGCTTGTATGAGTGAGGACTGTGGATAGTTGTTTTTGGACATTGAGATCCTCTCTGTTCCTTCCAGTTTCATCTCTGTGCCAACTTTTTTCAAGAAAATCCAGCTTCTCCTTCTCCTTTTGGTTCAATGATTACAGTTAAATCTGCAAAGGAAGTCATCAAGCCAAACAGCAAGCATTTCCGGACCACAGTTGGGAGCAAGGTACTGAGAAGGTGTTTGAGAGTGAGGGTTCTAAAGGTAGGGCCAGGCCCTGGGGAGCCAGGGCACTCAGAGGACCTACATTCCAGGCCTGGACATGGATGGATGCTGGGGCTCTTCCAGTCTAACATGCACTCCACTGCAAAAAGTTCATCGTCGTCATACTTCCGCCTCCAAGGCAGCACGCACTGGAGCGAACCACACTTTTGCACAATAACATGGTTTATTCAGTTCTCTGCTGTCTGGGAGTATTAGTGTTTTGTCCAGAACGGTAGGACATGCTGATAAACCATAGTCATGGACTGAAACCTTTCATAAAAGGTGTTTATACGTGAGGTTAACTTTTCTTCCTATTGAGTAACTTAACAAGGTTGGGCTGTGTTTTACCGTGATATAAGCAGAAATTATTTCAGAGCCATGTTTGATCTCTAGCTTTGTTTCGTAGTTCCGCAGCTCTCTGTATTTGCTCATGGAGACCCTCAATGCGACAACGCCCCACTATGTTCGATGCATCAAGCCAAATGATGAGAAGTTACCCTTCGAGTAAGTGTTCTTATGCAACTCACAGTGAAGATGCGGGGAGGCAGTTGCTGCCATAAAGTTCGAGAATTTGCTTCCAGTTGTCTTGAGATTCACCCTGTGTCTGGGTTTTTTTAGTGATTTAGAACAATGCTGCCCTTTACATAAAATGTTAGCTCAGCCCCTCTGGTTAAACCCCCTCATCTCCAGGGCTCAGCAAAAGGGCTAGATTTGAAAGAATCTTCTACAACTAAAGTTTTTGCAACTGAGCCAGAACCTGTTACTTGATTAAAAGAAGAATGAGTATGTGTGTTTGTAGAAGATCGTGGAAGGTCGGAAGATTTGTCCCCACACGTGATGGCATGAGGCATTAGGCTTGCTCTCTGGGACCCCACGGAGGAGACCCAATGCCTGTGAATATAAGATGTAACGAGTCCCTTGTAGCTTACTAGAGCTGAAAGAGGTGCCTAAAGGGGGATGAGCTGTCTACGGAGGTGGTGAGTGTGTCCGTGGGTCACCAGATGGGTGAGACCTAAGCTGCAGAGCCACCTGTTGGGTGTTTTGTAGAGGAAATTCAAGCATCAGTGGGTGCTTGGGCCAGGCGAGCTAGCACATTTCTTTCCACTTGGTTGTTTGAAGCTCAACTCAAAGGCCGGTTCCCTCAAGGCCTTCTCCCTGCCACTTCCATCAGAGTCAGCTGCTCCTTTATATCCCACTGCACCTTTCTGGACTGTTTTGCAGAGGTGCTATTTTTCTTGGTCATGCAATAGAAACGTACTAAGTATCTGCTGGGTACCTGGCACAGGGTCACAGTCTAGGCAGGTCTGCTGTGCCTGCTTATGGGCATGTTGAGCAGTTACGTTGGCTTAACACATGATAACATTGTCTTTTTTAAGATTTGACTCCAAAAGAATTGTTCAGCAGCTGCGAGCCTGCGGTGTTTTAGAAACGATTCGCATTAGTGCACAGAGCTACCCTTCCAGGTATGTTGTCCATCCTTGTTTTGAGGGGAAAAGTAGCCAACTTCAGAGCTATGCTGAGAACCAAGGACATGGCTGCCATGATTTTTGTCAAACACTTTTGGCTTCTGTCAAGTGCCCCGAAGATTTTCCCACTGCCCTGTGGAAGTCCAGAAGAGACTGAGAAATAGGCTTTGTGGGGGACGGAGGCCACCACCACCTCCTCGCCCCATGACTGCATCTCGGCTGCTGGTGGCGACCCCGCTGCCTGCCTGGTGTGCTGGGGAAGACGCTGACTGGGAGAAGGAGCACGACTGCTGGGGCAGACAGTTGTGCTCAGGGTGGTCTTGGTAGTGTCCCAGGCAGGCAGGGTATCAAAGATCAGTGCCTTTATCCTCAGGACAGATTCCACCACCCCCGCCCTGTGACAACAGTGGCAGGTAAGGCAGTGGCATCCCCAGACACAACGCGCTTCCTCTGACACGCCTGGCTTTGATCCCCTTTGATTTTCCAGGTGGACATACATCGAGTTCTACAGTCGATACGGCATTCTCATGACCAAGCAAGAGCTTTCGTTCAGCGATAAAAAGGAGGTGTGCAAGGCGGTTTTACACAGACTCATTCAGGTCAGTTTCCCCACCTCCTGCGATCGTGGTCTCCTTCCTGGAAGCACGTCTCCCAAACATGCTGTTTTATCTTTGTCTCGGACGCTCAGGACTGTAATCATGAACACCTGAGAGGAGAGAAAATGTGCCCGGAGCATCTGTCTGCTGAGGAGACCGCAGCAGAGCGTTCAGTGGGCCATGAGTCCCTGTTAGGGACCCACATCCGAACCCTGGCCTCCCCAGTGTCCTTGTGTCCTGCTTTGCTCTCCCACGATCTAACCCAGTCCTCTGTGGACCAGGCTTATAGGATATGGGCAGCTGGGGTTGTCGCCAAGCCACATGGGCTCCAGGCATGGTACCCAGTGTGGATTGACATCATTGCTGCAGTGATGAGTTGTGATGGGAAGGAGATGGGAAGTTACAAGGTCCAGCAAAAGGGATGGTGAAGAGAACCCAAAATGAAGACAGAAAACCAAACTTCCCCGGTTTCTTCTACTCTGATGTAGAGACCACGAGTGAACGGCTGAGGTTCTCCAGCAGCCCAACTGAGAATCGCCACAAATGACACCCCCCTTCTCACCACAGATGGATTCCTCAGCCTAAGTCCCATTTCTCCCTCCAGGGTGACTTTAAACAAACAAAGTATACATTTCTAGATCACGATGTGAGTTTTTCTGCCTTAAATGTCAAAATCACAATATTTCTGGCACCTTTGAATCCCTAAAGGTCTTTTCCAAATACTGTACTATAGAAAATCTGAAAGATTTTAATTCTAGCTATATCATTTTTCTCTTCCAGGATTCTAATCAGTACCAGTTTGGTAAAACCAAAATTTTCTTCAGAGCAGGACAAGTGGCTTATTTAGAGAAACTTCGATTGGATAAACTGAGGCAGAGTTGTGTTGTGATACAAAAGCACATTCGTGGCTGGCTCCACAGGAAAAAATTCCTCCGGGAGAGACGAGCCGCCCTGATAATCCAGCAGTACTTCCGGGGTCAGCAAACTGTGAGGTGCGTTGGAATCAAGGAACACATGTGGAACTGTGGGGCTTTCTGTGCTGATTATCTCCAGGGGGAGGACCCATCAAGGACAAGGGACCCTTCTCTTGTGACCAGGGTGCAGATGTGCAGGGGTCCCCTTGGTGGCCATGAGCACTGGGGCAAGAAAGGTTCATCTCTCAGGGGCAGTAGTGCTGGCTGTGCCTGGTATCTATGTGGTGAGCCGACACCCAGGGCCCTGCAGGGAGGAAGCCCTGGTGAGAGTGTTACTAAGGAGAGTCAGGGTTCTGGAAGCTCAGGGAGAGGCCCGGGGCCCCTTTCTTGTGGGAACTGAAAATGCCTAAGGCCAGCAAGGCCCAAGTGAAGATCCAAAGGACAGATGTCAAGAATAGCCAGCGATCAACCTGCCAGCAACAGGTGGGGTGCACCATGGCAGAGGGGGTCCCTGGCAAGGCGTGGCAGCAAACCAATCGCAGAACCCCTGAGCAGGAAGACCACAGCAGCCCCAGCCAAGCCAAGGGCTGAGGGGAGGGCGATCCACCAGCTGTACTGATCCCACCTGCCTTGAGGGGTCCTGAGAGTCCACATGACCCTGCCAGCCCACTGAAGGACCACGGTCGTTTCGGGACTTCCAGGGCTTTGGCGTACCTGCTGGAAAGCACAAGACCAGGGTGCCCCTAGATAAACTCTGTGTTTCTCTCTGCCTGCCCTGCCCCTACTTGGGATGCTGTGAGGATGCTTGAGAAGGCCGGTGTTTAGGGTCAGGCTGCATCTGCAAGCCTGACTTCTTCCTGAGCTGGAGGAGACCAGTGGCAGCCTCTGGCCTTCTCTGCATGACCAGCGTGGTGTGACACACGGCTGGGCTGGCTCGCCCTCCTGTGCTTCTGGGCCCAGTTGATAACAGCAGTCTCTGGGGAAGGAAACCACAGTTATCTTCCCTGCCAAGGCTATGCTCGCTTCCTATTTGGGGCTCACCAGGGCCTGATCATCCTGCCCTGCTGGCCTCTTGCCTGTCCCATTCATTCCGTCCCACTCCTGCCCCCAGTTTAGCTCACAGCATCACCTGCCTTGTACTCTGATGGCACCGTGCTCCACCTCCCACCTCCTTCCCATCTTCCTACATCAGAGCCTGGTTGAGCGACTGGCCTGCACCTGCCTTTAAGGCCCTTGTTTCCTACAGATTAGCATTCAGTCTCTGACGTGATATTCAAAGGCCTCCATAGCCTGGGTGCATTCATAAGAATGGAAGCTCCATGAGGGCAGGGGCCACACTTGTCTGGTCATCCATACCTGGACCTAGCATGGTGGCTGTCATAGAAGGTGTTCAACAAATATGTTTTTAAAATAACAAATGGTGCCCATCTATTTTTCTAACCTCATTGACGTCTAATTTTCTTCATCCATCTTATTCTAGTGATTCCAAACAAACTCCTTTTTTCAATATTTCAGGCACTGCAGAGCCTCCATGCCTTTACTCATGCTGGTCCCTCATCCTGAAAGCCTTTTCCAGCCTTCACTGTGTACAGACATCCTACTCCATCATGGGCTGGTTCACGTATTAGCCTTCCCCAAGCAGAATAACTGTTTTTTCCTCTCTCACTTACAGATCTAGTTAGTTGGCATTTTATTTTTCTTTTTTCTTGGCCATTTATTAGTCTTTCTGTATGTGAGGTTGTAAATTCTAAAGGCAAGAACATTATCTTCACCTCTAGTCATTTAGACAGGGGCAACAAACTTTTTCTGGAAAGGACCAGATGATCACTATTTAAGGCAGTGGGGTCTTACAGTCTTTCCTGCTGCTGAGGCATGAAAGCAGCCATGGGTGATACGTAAATAGTAGATATGGCTGTGTTTCAGTAAAGCTTGGTAAGGACAGGTGGTAGCCATCGTTCACCAGCCCTGATCTGGAGCCTCCAGCCCGATGTCTCCCATGAATGAATGAGGATGTGAATGAGCAAGTGCAGCGCCAGTGCACGGTCTCGTCGTGGTCTCTGTGGGTACCTGAGTGGAGGCGAATCGATTGGCCTGAATGGGAAGCGTGTGGAAGTTCCCATGTGGTTCTTCAAGGAGAGGGAACTGGGGACTGGCCTCAAGTAGTCATTAGAATAAAAAAACCGCTCACAGAGTTTAACATGGAGAGGTGCAAAATATTTGAACCTTCCTTACTAAACACATGCTAGCCAAGCTTGCAGCTGTGTGATGGAAGTTGATGCTCTGTGGATAACAGACTCACTCTTCATCCTTGTTAACCAAGGAAAGCTATTACTGCAGTGGCCTTAAAAGAAGCCTGGGCAGCCATAATCATTCAGAAGCACTGCCGCGGGTATCTTGTTCGCAATCTGTATCAGCTGATTCGCGTGGCCACCATCACCATCCAGGCCTACACCCGAGGATTCCTGGCAAGGAGGAGGTATCGAAAGGTAAGGCCAACCTCTCTCTAGAGGAGGGGAGGGTGTATGGACCTTCCTTACTGAGAACAAAACGGGCCAGGGAAAGACTCCACTGTGGGCAATCTCACTTTGTACAAAGTGTCAGCCAAGCCAGAGAGGAGATTCTTCCAGGTGCTGTGGCTCAGGCCTGTAGTCCCAACTGGACATCAGGGAGCTGAAATGGGAGGATTCCTTGAGCCCAGGAGTTCGAGGCTGCAGTGAGCTATGATCATGCCAGTATACTCCAGCCTGCGTGGGCAACAGAGGGAGACCCGGTCTCTCTCTCTCTCACGCACACACGCGCGCGCGCACACACACACACACACACCAGTTGCACTGTTGTTTTCTCTTTCTCCCAATTGGCCCCAAAGAGACCACACCAAAGGAAAGTACATTTTAAGCCAATAATGTGCACCTAACAGACCTTACCTAAAGCAGAGACTGGGTGGGGAAAGACACTTAAAAGATCAGCACACTGGCCGGGCGCGGTGGCTCACGCCTGTAATCCCAGCACTTTGGGAGGCCGAGGCGGGCGGATCACAAGGTCAGGAGATCGAGACCATCCTGGCTAACACGGTGAAACCCCATCTCTACTAAAAATACAAAAAATTAGCCAGGCGTGGTGGCGGGCACCTGTAGTCCCAGCTACTCAGGAGGCTGAGGCAGGAGAATGGCGTGAACCCGGGAGGCAGAGCTTGCAGTGAACCAAGATCGTGCCACTGCACTCCAGCCTGGGCGACAGAGCGAGACTCCATCTCAAAAAAAAAAAAAAAAATTCAGCACACTGCCACCCCACAGACTGTAGAGAGCTCTCACAGCCTGATGAAATGGCCAGGGTACCCAACTCCAAAGAAACAAATTCAAAGTAATATAAAATTGAACAAGTTTTCCACATACGCTATTCAAGATTTCTCCAGCACTAATACAAAGCACAATGAGATGGCTCTCTTAGAGGGAGCAGCTTTAGACCCAGAAAAGGGTGATGAGATGAGTTTCATATGGCAAAAACATAATTTTCTTTCTTTCAAGGAGGCAGGAGAGCAGTAAGTGTTCACTTCAACGTAAGGGATGCATGATCCATCGTGTGAGTGGATGGGAAAGGGGTTGAGATAGGACAAAAGTTTGGTCTCAGAGATTTCACAGTCTTAATTTGGTCACTTCTGATGAAAAAATAAAGTTGTCCAAAGACACCTTAAAGCTGAAAACCTGAACAGTATATTTTGGGGGTTTCTTTCTGGCTAACTCCTGGAATCACCTTTTTAAAAAAGAAAAGTATTTATTTTTGAGACAAGTCTCACTCTATTGCTCAGGCTGGAGTGCAGTGGCACAATCATGGCTCACTGCAGCCTCAGCCTCCCAGCCTCAAGCAATCCTCCCATCTCGGCCTCCTGAGTAGCTGGGACCACAGGCGTGAGCCACCATGCCCAGCTAATTTTTCTTTCTTTTTTTTTTTTTTTTTGGTAGAGAATGAGTCTCTTTGTGTTGCCAAGGCTGGTCTTGAGCTCCTGGGTTAAAGGGATCCTCATGCCTCAGCCTCCTGAGTAGCTAGGACTACAGGTACATGCCACTACCCCTGGCTAATTTTTAAAATTTTTTTGCAGAGATAAGGTATTGCTATGTTGCCTAGGCTGGTCTTGAACTCCTGGCCTCAAGTGATCTTCCCTCCTGGGCCTCCCAAAGCACTGGGATTATAGGTGTGAGCCATAAACCCGACCCTAATGCAACTGTTTTGATGCTGAATATGACAAGTATCTTTTTGAAATAACTAGTCTCTCCAAAAAAGAAAAAAGAAAAAGAAAAGAAAAAAAGTTATGGCAGAGACCACTTTCTCGGGACACGGATTTCTCATACCTTTTTTTTACCAACAATAGTAAGACTGTTTTAGAGAAGCAGTTGGGGTCCAGTTTATATTTCACAAAACCTTGTTTTAAAGATGCTGGAGGAACACAAGGCTGTGATCCTGCAGAAATACGCACGGGCGTGGCTGGCCAGACGCAGATTCCAGAGTATCCGACGATTCGTGCTCAATATTCAGCTTACTTACAGGGTCCAGCGTTTGCAGAAAAAGCTGGAAGATCAGGTAGGTGCTCCTAGTGCATCTTTTACATTTACTTTTTCTTACATGGCTGTAGTTTGTTCTGGAGCAGTTCCTTAGCTGTGCCATTAAAATGTATGCCCATGTTAGGAGGTTCAGCTTACGTGGACCACCTGAGCTAGGAAACAGACATACGCTGTAAAGGGTTGCTGCCTGTGGTGGTGTAGGTTATATACTGCGCAAGTATGCCTACCTCAGGGCAGGTGGGGCTGAGTCCAGCCTGGCTGCACTTGCCAAGGCAGGTGTCCCTGTGCGAAGCTGTGTTGCCTTGAGGCAAAGGTAGCTCCTCATTTGCTCAGAGATGCTGTCTGCATGCCAAGCGTGCTGCCTTGGGATGACATCAGCTCAGAGGAGCTGCCATTTCTCATTTCCCACAGGTGCCTTAGGGTCTAGCTGCAGCCCTGCCTAGTTTGGGAAGACTCCCCATACCATTCCCACTGGTATGAAAAGAAACATCCAAGGCCAGGCGTGTTGGCTCACGCCTGTAATCCCAGCACTTTGGGAGGCCATGGGGGGGCGGATCACCTGAGGTCAGGACTTGGAGACCAGCCTGACCAACATTGTGAAATCCCATCTCTACTAAAAGTACAAAATTAGCTGGGCGTGGTGATTCATGCCTGTAATCCCAGCTACTCGGGAGGCTGAGGCAGGAGAATCACTTGAACCCGGGAGGCAGAGGTTGCGGTGAGCCAAGATCGCGCCACTGCACTCCAGCCTGGGCAACAAGAGCAAAACTCCATCTCAAGAAAAACAAAAGAAACATGCAGCTGGGCACGGTGGCTCACGCCTGTAATCCCAGCACTTTGGGAGGCTAAGGCAGGTGGATCACGAGGTCAGGAGATCGAGACCATCCTGGCTAACACAGTGAAACCCTGGCTCTACTAAAAATACAAAAAATTAGCCGGGTGTTGTGGCGGGCACCTGTAGTCCCAGCTACTCAGGAGGCTGAGGCAGGAGAATGGCGTGAACCTGGGAGGTAGAGCTTGCAGTGAGCCGACATTGCACCACTGCACTCCAGCCTGGGCAACAGAGAGCAAGACTCCATCTCAAAAAACAAAAAAGAAAAGAGAACATCCATATGCTATGGAACACACAGTGTCCAGATCCGTAAAACTCACTCCCAGGCCTGTCTCCACTAATCCTGAGGCTCTCCTAAGGATTTAAACTTAGGGCTTTAAACTTAACCCTAAGCTGTACCACAGGGGTCCTGAACGAAAAGGTGAGTGGGTGAACAAGTAGACTTGGCGTCTGATGGGGTTTCCCTCAGTGTGCTGTTGTGTAACAGGCCTGCATGCTACACAGCTTGTGCAGAATAACACTTAACAATAGCTGCGGCTGGCCAGGAGCAATGCCTGGTGGGAGTCCTGACGCTGCCTGAGCTCTGTCCTAGGTATGTTAGTTTGCTGGGACTGTCATAGCAAAGTATCACTGACTGGGTGGCTTAAACAACAGAAATTTACTGTCTTACAATTTTGGAGGCTGGAGGTCCCATATCAAGGTTTTGGCAGGGTTGGTTTCTTCTAAGGCCTCTCTCCTTAGCTTGTAGATGGCTGCCACTTCTGTCTGTCTTCACGTGATCTTCCCTCCATGCCTGTGTCTGTGTCTTAATCCCCTTTTCTTCTAAGGATGCCAATCATATTGGACTAGGGCTCACCCTGAGGGCTGGTTTTACCTTAATTCCCTCTCTAAAGACCCTGTCTTCAAAACAGCGATATTCCTAAGTTCAGGGGTTAGGACTTCAACAAATGAATTTTGGGGGGCACAGTTCAGCCTGTAACACTAAGGTTGTCCTGGTTCGCCAGAATTGGAAACTTCTCACATTAAAATAGCCACCAGTTTGGGAAGACATGGACCCAGCAAGATCTGCCATACTGTTTCACCACAGAGAAGATGGTAACAAATGTCAGTGCAGTGATAAGTGTGATCAGCGTAAAGCAACCTCTCAAATTTGGATGCCATGTCAAAGGCTATGAGAATTAAATGGAACAGCATCTTTGCTTGGATAAACCTCTAAACATCTGAATTTTCTTTTCTCTAGAACAAAGAAAACCATGGGCTGGTGGAGAAGCTGACCAGCCTGGCTGCTCTTCGAGCTGGGGATGTGGAAAAGATTCAGAAGCTGGAAGTAGAACTAGAAAGAGCAGCCGCCCACAGGCGAAATTATGAGGAGAAGGGGAAGAGATACAGGGATGCCGTGGAAGAGGTCAGCTGCGGGCATGTGAGACGGGATGGAAATACGTGGACTCTCTGTGGAAAAGATGAGCGCTGCAGGCTTTTCCTATGAAGTGGATTTCTGCAGAGCAAATCAGATTTTGCTATCAACTTCCATTACCAACGGGAGCCTACATTTTAGGAAGAGCGAGATCAGAGGATTAGAGTCTAGGGGAAGGGAGGGGGTTAATAATGAGAGAAATGCAACATAGGTTTTCTCTTTCGAGTTTTGCAAAGTGATGATAGGCCCAAAGAGCCCTGGCTGGCTGCTTCCCTTTCTTCCAGGATGACCTTGGTCTCCTCTCACTTGTCCTTAAGGTCTATGCCCTGGAAACATCTTCCCCTGAACAGCGATGCGAAGCTAGAGTAGGGTTTTCATCTCTGGTATAGTGAAAACAGCAGTCAGCGTAAAAGCCAGATGCCCTAGATTGAAATCTTGCCTTTGGCTGGGCAGCCTTGGCTAAAGTCCCTTACCCTTTCTGAATTTTAGTTTCCTCATGTAAGAAAATGAGAATAACAAAAAAGGACTGACAGAATTGTTATGAGAATAAAATCATCAGATGAAATACTTTAGCCAAATGCCTACCATAAGGAATTTTAGTTTCCTCCTATATAAAATGAGAATAACAAGAGATTGACAGAATTTTGTGAGAATAAAATGGTCAGATGAAATAAGTTAGCCAAATGCCTATGGTGAGTCCCTGCAAAAGTGTGAGCTAGTGTGTTCCAAGAAGGTGATCTTTATTACCATCCACTCCGCTGCAGTTTGGGTTTTTTTTTTTTTTTTTTTTTAGACAGAGTCTCGCTGTGTTACCCAGGCTGGAGTGCAGTGTAGTGGCACAATTGCGGCCCACTGCAACCTCCGCCTCCCGGGTTCAAGCAATTCTCCTTCCTCAGCCTCCCAAGGAGTAGCTGGGATTACAGGCACACACCACAACACCTGGCTAATTTTTTGTATTTTTAATAGAGGTGGGGGTTTCACCGTGTTGGCCAGGCTGGTCTCGAACTCCTGACCTCCAGTGATCCACCCCCGCTTGACCTCCCAAAGTGCAGGGATTACAGGCGTGAGCCACTGCACCCGGCCTCTGCTGCATTTTCAAAGTCCTAGCACCCAGGGTTGGTGGATTGGAGGCCCAGAAGACATCTCTTTGCCCTCCCCATGCCCCGGTGCTGGGTGCACCAACACTGCTGCCGTGGGCATCGCCAGCTGCCAGTCACCATCAGTCAGCACCACGGGCCTGCTGCCAGCCCAGCAGACACCTTACCAGGAGAAGCCGAAATGATAGGAATTCTGCTGCGCTCACACATCCTTCCTGAGTCATAACAGTTGCAAAGTGTGAATCCCTTTACGCCATCAACTGCGTAATCATAGCATATTCGATATATAAAGTCCCCTGGCTATTGAGAAGCTCAGCAAAAGGAAGAGGTATGTCCCTGACATTGAGGAGGTCTTGGATGTGTCCTTTCTCCTTGTTTCAGCCCTTGCTGGCCAGGTCGGGAATAGTGTCACCTTTGAAGTCATGTTGAGCCCTTGCATGTGAAACTAATGGCAGCGTCCTACAGTGGGCTGGTGCTAGCTGTTATCTATGGACAGGAGCTGAGAAAAAATAAACTAATTTAAGAATATACATCTTTTTGCCAAGAAAGGCAATGGTGACAGCTTGAAGTGAGGTTTTCAAAAAAGTTTGTTTTTCCCCCTTCCGTCTGCTAGAAGTTGGCAAAGCTTCAAAAGCATAATTCAGAACTGGAAACACAGAAAGACCAAATACAGCTGAAGCTCCAAGAGAAGACTGAAGAGTTGAAAGGTAAAGCTCGGGGGGCACAAATCCAGACAGTCACTGATGTAGTCACTCAGGAAACAATACTGGGGTGACCAGTTTTAGAACCAGGGGTCTCTGGTGTACACTTAGTTTAGTGAGACAATTTTTGCTCACAAGGAATAGCCATATTTAAGTCGTGGTAACTTTGCCCTACAGATTCGTCTGTTTTATTTCCGTCTGGTGTCAGACAGCACAGCAATTCCTCTCTGTGCCTGAGAACTTCCTGGGCCCTTTGCAAAGTGCAGATGGTCGGACCATGAGCCCAGAGCTTTTGCATCAGGAAATGGGTGTGTGTCTGTGTGTGCACATGGGTGTGTAGTGGTGTCAGAGGTGGTTCAGACATCTAATTTTAGAAAACTTTTATGGTAATCCTGATGTGCAGTCAGAGTAATGCTGCGGTCATGTTTGGTGCTCACCAAAGATTTGCAGAAAAAATTCAGATCTGTCAGAGTTACTTAGCCTAAGTAATATCCATGTCCTCTGCTACTGTCCTGCCCTGAGTGAAGGGCAGACCCTGGAACCAGTAGGTATCACTTCCTTTAGGGGTATGGAACAGCTATGCTTAGCCTAGCTCTATACATTTGAGCTTTTTATCTCAAATTCAACTTGACAATACTTGCTTGCTGTATCCCAGAAAAGGCAACAGGCAACAGAGCCTGGCGGTCCCTGACCAGATAGTTTAAATCACCACTGTCAGTGATCTTGCCTAGGGATCTCTTCCTTGAGCTCCAACATGGGGGCAGCAGGAGCACGAGGGTTCAGGCCTGGGGATTCTACACACACCTCCGGCCCAGCAGATGGTGGATACCATGGGACCCAGAGGAGCGCAGAGCCCTGGGAGTTCAGAGCAGAGAGTGGGAGGAGCGAATGTTGGTGAAGAGGGAGTAAACAACCTGACACCAGGGCACTGGGGCAGGAAAGGCTGTGCCGTCCTGTTCCAGGTAGTGTGTGCCCTCCACCCCATCTCTGTAGGGCTGATGGTGTGGGCACCGGAGCCATGCGAATGTCAGAGATGAACAGGAGCATGTCAGAGGTCCGGGAGTAAACCTTGAACCTGAGTTAGGAAAGGGTTTCCCCATCTCCACCCTTTTTATTACAGCACACTCCTCTTGGGTGGTGGTTGTGGGTTTTTTCCTCCCAATTTCAAGTAGAATTTCCCACAAAGGCATTTAAATTCTCAGGAATATAACCTGAAAATTATGTTTCTGAGACCATGTCATGTTTGGATGAGTAATTTTATATCCTCTTCCAAAAAGCCCATGAAAACTTTCAACGTAGTATTTATAAACTGCTTATCCTGTGCGCCTCCCCCCTCCTGGCAAACAGTGTTTTGTGAACAACACCAACCTTTACCTATGCTTGTGACCTAAGACCCAGAGATGCTATCAAATGCTGTTTCCCCTTTTTGAGATTCTGACTTAACATGGACATAATCCCGTTCCCCTTGAGAAGTAAATCACATTCGAGCAGCTTCTTTAGCCCATCTGCAAATGGCCCAAGATGGTAAGCACTAGAATTAAAGCCAGTGCTTTTGGTTAATTGAAAATTGAAGTTATATCAAACGTGTTGGCTTCTAAATTAAAGCTTGAGCATTTTCCCCAGTATTTCCTGGCTGCCTTACAACGTTCTGAAGCAGTCATTTTGATTCAGAAACATTTGGCACTATGTTAGACAAACTATTAAACTGTTGGCTTAAAAAAAAAAGTAATTTGGAGAATCGCTATCGACACTGCACCCCGAGGACTCCTTCTGGGGCGGGGCTCAGAGGTGAGGTAGAGCTCAAGGATGAGATGTCAGCTCAGTGCAAACAGGAGCATTGCCGTTTGAGGGGCTGCATTGCCTTTCTCCCATTTTGATGATCCCTGTGGCATACGGGTGTGTTGGGAATGTGGGGTTGTCACAGCCATGGAATGTCCTGCCCCTCGGCCTGCAGACTTTGTGTTTGCAACTCTTGTATTTCAGTGTTAACAGCTGCCTTTTTGTACTTCCTCTTTCCCAGACATTGAATTATTTTCTTGGTTGTCACAGATGAGTGGTTCTCAGCTTTGCTGCTGCCTCACCCCCAGACATTTGGCAATGTCTGGAACCAATTTGGGTTGTCACAACTGGAGCAGAGGTGCTACTGGCTTCTAGAGGGTAGAAGCCAGGGATGGGCAGCCCCCTCTCCACAGGAAAGAATTATCCAGCCCATAGTAGCAATAATGCCAAGACTGAGAAACCTTGTCACAAATGGATCATTTTCTTCCCAAATGGTTTCTATTTATTTTTAATGATATTCATTGTCTCAAAGCCAATATATCTATTTTAATAAATAACAGACCAATAAAAGTACTATAAATGAAACTATTTATTGATAATTCCAACTTGACAAATTTGTGAGAATTATTATTTTGAAACCCCCTCATCCATATTTCTTGTTTATAAAAAATGATCTATACTCTCATTGTAAGTCCTATTAATAATAAACATCACATGATTGTCCTGATATTCTCACTTTCTTAAACATAACATGAAACAATCAAGGCATTGATTTGGCAGACATATCTCAAAAAGCATTCTCTTTTTACAGAAAAAATGGACAACCTCACCAAGCAGCTCTTTGATGATGTACAAAAGGAAGAACGGCAAAGAATGTATGGAATCTAGTTTGCCTTAAAGCTACTTTCTTTCTTCTCTCTGTGCTGTTTTATATTTTCCATCTCAGTTTGCATATAGGAGATCACAGATACAAGCAAGTGGGGTGTGACTATCTGTGATATAGGAGATCACAGATACAAGCAAGTGGGGTGTGACTATCTGTGATATAGGAGATCACAGATACAAGAAAGTGGGGTGTGACTATTTTTAGAGATTAGAGATTTATGAGAGCTAAGTTCCACAATGTGTACTATCAGATACTGAACACATTCTAGAGTAGTCCATAAAGCTTCTGCTGGGTGGGCACAGTGGACCACCAGGAACTAATTACTTTCTTTCTCTTTCTCTCTCTCTCTCTCTCTCCTTCCTTCCTTCCTTCCTTCCTTCCTTCCTCCCTCCCTCCCTTCCTTCCTTCCTCCCTTCCTCCCTTTCTCTCTTTCTCTTTCCCTCCCTCCCTCCCTTCCTTCCTTTCCTTCCTTCCTTCCCTTCCTCTCCTCCTTTTCTTTCTTTTCTCTTTCTTTCTTTTCTTTTTTTTACTTTATAGCAAAGAGTGCAAAATTCAGAGACTACCACCACCTTCAACTTCCACCAAATCCAAGCATTAAGATTCTTGCCTAGGAAGTAAACCTCCCTCCCTTCCTTCCCCACCTATTGTACTTGTTAGTTTGTCTTTTACTCCAAGAGATAAGGTAAATAACGCACCTCACAGAGATTAAGGCAGGTGCCTGACCTTGTACTGTACCAGCCTACCTTTCCTATCTCAATAGCAAGCCCTTTGCTAACCTCCAAGGACTCCAATCTGGGCTTCCCTTCTCTTAAGTCATCAAAGGTTTTTAGATCTCAAAGTTGGGGTGCATGGCAGGGTGCTGGAAAGAGATAGAACATTCTTGGCACATCTCTTTTGGGGGCTAGAAAGCTCAGGTCTGCCTGTGGTGGTAGGATACAAAACTTTCCCAAGCAGTGAGCAGGACAGCCTGGGTCTGGGTGAGGAAATAGGATTCTAAAGAGAGGAGGGAATATCCCAGAATCGCTCCAGGAGTTAACAAATATATGAAGTGTTTCATGATCCTCCATCAGTTTTTAAATATGTCTAATTAACTCATTTACCTAGAAAAATATAATTGTCGATGAGTGTTTAATGTGAGGAGAAGAGCTCGGCTCTTGGCATCTGCCCACGTGCAGGGACCACTTGGGAGTGATCATTTCAAGCTGGGGGTTTGGGGAGCCAGGCTGAGGCCAGGTCATTTTGGGCTGTTTGCAGTCCTAACTGGGTCAGGGCAAGGCAGGCCAGTGAAGGGAGTAAAACTCTTTACCCTCTCTAGGCCCGTGTTCTGCTTCCTCGTTAGCACTCATCTGTAGCTTGGTTTAGCCCTTGGTCAGCCAAGTGGGGAATTCTTGGCCCCTGTCACAATTCTCAGGAGGCTCCAAGAGGCCTGCAGTCTGTGAGCACCCTCCTGACCAGCTCAGTCTGTGGGTCTAAGATACTTTTCACATAAGACTTCTGGGCCAGGTGTAGTGGCTCTTGCTTGTAATCCCAGCACTTTGGGAGGCCTAGGCGGACAGATCACCTGAGGTCAGGAGTTTGAGACCAGCCTAGCCAATGTGATGAAACCCCATCTCTACTAAAAATACAAAAATTAGCCGGGCGTGGTGGCAGATGCCTATAATCCCAGCTACGCGGGAGGCTGAGGCAGGAGAATTGCTTGAACCCGGGAGGCGGAGGTTGCAGTGAGCTGAGATCGCGCCACTACACTCCAACCTGGGTGACAGACCTTGTAAAAAAAAAAGGAAGACTTCTGGTTGCAGTTTTCTTTTTCAAAGGCATTTTACTGGCCTCTTGGGAGCCCTGCAGTTTTTTTAAAAACCTGGAAACAAAGTTTGTTAATATCTGTAGAAAAAAGAGGCGATGTGCAGTGGCTCACGCCTGTAATCCCAGCACTTTGGGAGGCCAAGGCAGGCGCAGATCACCTGAGGTCAGGATTTTGAGACGAGCCTGGCCAACATGGCAAAACCCCTCTCTACTAAAAATACAAACATTAGCTGGGTGTAGTGATGGCACCTCATAATCCCAGCTACTCGGGAGGCTGAGGCAGGAGAATCACTTGAACCCGGGGGCGGGGGGGGCGGTGGAGGTTGCAGTGAGCTGAGATTGCGCCACTTCACTCCAGCCTGGGTAAGAGAAAACTCCGTCTCAAAAGTAAATAAATAAATAAATAAAATCTATAAAAAAGAAATCAACTTTATTGGGAATGTGGCTCTCTTTCTCAGAGTTTTTCCCTTTGTGCTATAAAAGCAAGTTATAAAAGGAACTGAGATGACAGCTCAGCAAGTAGAATGATTTAGTAAACTCAGAGCTTCTGGCACTGCTTCAGGGCCCCTGTGGGCTGTGTTGGGCTTGTCTAGGTTATGTATCTCTTTTCAATTATTTTCTTAGTTAATCATCAAATTTTTAATTGAGCAACCTTCTAGAGCAGTTGGATTTACACGCACTTTTGGGCACCTGGATTTGCTGCCATTTATTCTAGAATTTTTGAAGGACTAGACACCTGGACATATCAGATAGCTCTATTGTTTAGGATCAAACAAACTCCCAGCAGGATCCTTGGAACGAGGAAGGAGTCAGGACTTCGCAGAGCACGCCAACGTATTCTCTGAGGGAAAATGGCCCTTCCAGGGGACTGCATGGAACCCTGGGGGATTGGGAATACAGTGTCCCAACAACCAGTGTGTATTTTAAGTTCAGGCTCCCTATCCAGTGTCCCCTGCGCGTGATCTTTGTAAAGCTACACCTTTCAGATCAGGAGGTGTAAGAAGTTGCCTTTAACCTAAGGGAAGAGGAAACAGTTTGCTAAAAATAAGGCCATTATCTGCTGGAACTGTCACAGTAGGTCCTAATTAACTTGTTTCCTCTTGTTGTTTTCAAAATGATGTATTCTAATTCAAAGTAAAGACTGTAGAAACAATTCTAAATTATTTTCTTTTTTTGGGGGGGTGGGGGGTGTTGTGGGGAGGGTCTCACTCTGTCATCCAGGTTGAAGTTCAGTGGCATGATCTCAGCTCACTGCAGCCTGGACCTCCTGGGCTCAAGCGATTCACCCACCTCAGCCTCCTGGGTAGCTGGGACTACAGGCGTGCGCCACCACACCCGGCTAATTTTTGTATTTTTAGTGGAGATGGGGGTCTCTCTTGTTGCCCAGGCTGGTCTCGAACTCCTGGGCTCAAGGGATCCGCCCGCCTTGGCCTCCCAAAGTGCTGGGATTACAGGTTTGAGCCACCACGCTCAGCTCTAAATTATTTTCTTCTTTTGCTGCCTAGGCTTCTTGAAAAAAGTTTTGAACTGAAAACACAAGACTATGAGAAGCAGATTCAGTCTTTGAAAGAACAAATTAAAGCTCTCAAGGATGAGAAGACGCAACTCCAACAACTGGTAGAGGAGGAGCACGTCACTTCTGATGGCTTGAAGGCAGAAGTGGCCCGCCTGAGCAAGCAGGCCAAGGTAGAGCTGCTCTCACGTTCAGCCCTGCCCTCTGGTTAAGTCATTTGATTGCAATTCCAAGTTCCCACAGATTAGACAGCTAAAAGCATCTGTGTAAAGGCCACAGGCAAATAGAGCCTGATTCCTTAGTCCTTCCAACTGTGAACCTCCAGGCTGCCTTTGATTTAGCAATCATTGTATTCCATAAATTAAAAGTCAACTTTCTAACTTTTTTGAAATTACATTTATGTAAAGTTATTTAAATATGTTGATGTAGAGAATACTTCCAAATTAGACTGTAAATTGAGGTGAATCCTTATTATATAATCCATCACTATAAATCTATAAACACCTGCATTAAAGTTAAGTTACCTTATTATCAAAATATTTCATTTAAACCATTACTAGAAAATTTACAAAAACAATTATCCAATGCACAGTGTGTGAATGTAGTTAATAAAAGCATATTGTACATTCAAAATTGCTATGAATAAATCTTAAATGTTCTCACCACAAAAAATGACAAGTATTTGAGGTGATAACATGTTAATCAGCTGAATTATTCCACATTATAGTCATAAATTATAACATCAATAAAGCTATAAATTGTCAATGGTAGAAATTTTTAAGTAAATTTTTATAAACCTGAGAGGGAAAAATCACATCGAATTTTTAAAACTGCATAATCATGGCCGGGTGCGGTGGCTCAAGCCTGTAATCCCAGCACTTTGGGAGGCCGAGACGGGCGGATCACGAGGTCAGGAGATCGAGACCATCCTGGCTAACACGGTGAAACCCCGTCTCTACTAAAAAATACAGAAAACTAGCCGGGCGAGGTGGCGGGCGCCTGTAGTCCCAGCTACATGGGAGGCTGAGGCAGGAGAATGGCGTGAACCCGGGAGGCAGA
>NW_016808228.1:2119394-2152482 GCF_001698545.2 Rhinopithecus bieti | reverse complement strand
ATATTGTTACCTGTATTTATCATTAAAATATATAAATATTCCTGGGCAATTTAATAAAAAGCTCTTGAGAAAAATGAATGAATGGATGAAGTAATGATCCATGCTTGGACAATCAAGGCTTAAGTGAATTGTTTCCCTACCAGAAAACTTAAACCTGAGTGTACCTATGTTCTTAAATGTAAGACATTTCATCATTAGGTTGGAAAGCTTTTAAGCTTCTACTAAATATGTGAGATACATATTATCAGAGTATTTGTAGGATTATGCAAATATTCTTTGTAATTGTCATGAACTAGTCATGCGTGGTTTAGAAGAGCTTTTGGAATTGCATCCGGGTGGACACTGAATTCCATAGCTGAAGTATCTGTCTTCTCTGGGCCCCATCCCCTATTGTTTAAAAGTAGGAGGTCAGACCACATGATCAGGAAGGGTCACTTTCATTCCTGTGACTGCTTCACTCTTAGCAGCCACATGAGCCTGATGTCAGTTAGTCTGTGGGAGTCCTGTCATCTGGCTGAAGTCTGAGGTCTGTATCTTAAATGTAGGAAATTGTGGGACTGCGCTTGCAGAGAGGTACCAGTAGGTGTCACTCACTTCCTCTTTGGTAGCTAAGACTGGGTCACTCTCCAGTGTGATCTCTTAAGATTACTCTGGGCTGGGCATGGTGGCTCACGCCTGTAATCCCAGCACTTTGGGAGGCCAAGGCGGGCGGATCACGAGGTGAGGAGATGGAGACTATCCTGGCCAACACGGTGAAACCCCGTCTCTACTAGAAATACAAAAAAAAAAAAAAAGCCAGGCAAGGTGGCACATGCCTGTAGTCCCAGATACTCAGGAGGCTAAAGCAGGAGAATCGCTTGAACCTGGGAGGTGGAGGTTGCAGGGAGCTGAGATCACACCACTGGACACCAGCCTCGGTAACAGAGCAAGACTCCGTCTCAAAAAAAAAATTACTCTGGGTTTTTGATTTTTATTTTTTGGGGTTTTTTTGAGACAGAGTTTTGCTCTTGTCACCCAGGCTGGAGTGCAATGGCAGCATCTTGGCTCACTGCAACCCCACCTCCCAGGTTCAAGCAATTCTCATGCCTCAGCCTCCCAAGTAGCTGGGATTACAGGCACCTGCCACCACACCTGGCTAATTTTTTTTTTTTTTGTATTTTTAGTAGAGACGGGGTTTCTCCATGTTGGCCGGGCTGGTCCTGAAGTCCTGACCTCAGGTGATCCACCTGTGTTAGCCTCCCAAAGTGCTGGGATTACAGGCGTGAGCCACCGTGCCCAGCGTACTCTGGTTTTCAAAAAAAATAACTCATCATTATCAAGTTGTATGTGTTACAGTCAGTCTTAAAAGCCTAAGTAAATGCAAGTCTGACTTGGAACATTTCTACTGAAACATTACAAAGAAAAGCACGACCTTCAGGATTTGGATAGTCCTGAGTCCCCCATAAACCTGGCATGTGACCCTGAACGTGCCAGTCAACCTTCAGTTAAATGTAGCTGCAGTTTGTTAATCGAGAAAAGATCACTCTATTCACCTTATAGGCCTGTGAGGAGGATTAGGTCATCTAGGTAAAGTGCTCAGCACATACCAGTTTGATTCTCCTGCTTACTCTGTGGAAACAGGGGCTGGAGCCCTTAAATACTCAGGGTAACTGAAAAAAACACCAAGGGGAGTTTATTATCCCTGAAAGTCCTTATATCTCCCTTAGATACAAAAACAAAAGCACAGACCTGTAATTCTTATTCAAGCTGAGTTCACAAGGGAGAGTAAAGGCAGAATACTGCCTCTTCCCCTCCACCAGAGCTGCCAGGCCACCTCCTCCCCAACAGCCTGCTAACTCCCAGACCTCCTGGACTCACCAGTCTCTGCCACTGCTCCATATCTAAGCCGAGCTGAAGCCAAAACCCACAGTTATGAAGGTGGCAACTTTGCCCATGTCCTTGTACTCAGTATTTTATTATCCATTAAAAGAGAATTTTAACCCCTGTGATTTTACCTTTCTCAGTCTTCCCCGTGTCCCACCCCACCCCAAGCTTGTAGTAGGTACTTATTATTTTTTTTCTTTATATAACAGGGAAGTTAATTTTTTTTTTTTTTTTTTTTTTGAGGTGGAGGTTTGCTCTTGTCCCCCAGGCTGGAGTGCAATGGTGCTGTCTCAGCTCACTGAAACCTCAGCGTCCCGGGTTCAAGCGATTCTCCTGCCTCAGCCTCCCGAGTAGCTGGGATTACAGGCATCTGCCACCACGCCCGGCTAATTTTTGTATTTTTAGTAGAGACAGGGTTTTACCATGTTAATCAGGCTGGTTTCAAACTCCTGACCTCAGGTGATCCACCCGCCTCAGCCTCCCAAAGTGCTGGGATTACAGGTGTGAGCTGCTGTGCCCGGCCCAGGGAAGTTAATTCTACTGATACAACCCAGTAGGTCTGGCATATTGAGTAGGTAAGCATGCCTCAAGGCCAAGCTATGTGGGCAGTGATGGTTTAACAAGATCTTAGCTAAGAAAGAAACTGCAGTGAGGATGTCTTGCATAGACAGGCGACACCGTAATTGTGTTCCCTTTGTCTCATATCAAGCATAATCGCTGTTTTTTTCTTTACCTGATTCCATCGTTGCTGTGATTCAGACAATCTCTGAGTTCGAAAAAGAGATACAGCTACTTCAGGCACAGAAGATAGATGTGGAGAAACATGTGCAGTCACAAAAACGGGAAATGAGAGGTAATAAAAATATGAGTCTCTTAGTCCATGGGTGCAGACTGAATTTATCGTAGCTGTGTCACTGCTAAGGAAACGTGTCCTTTGGTATGAATTTGGTTGGACATATGGTAGATTGCTTAGTTGGTAGGCTGAATAGCTAGTTGGTTGAATACTTGGAAGATTGGTTAGTTGGTTGATTGGATAGCTGGTGAGTTATTTAGCTGGAGACTGTGAAGCTAGAAAACTGGGCCCTGGAAAGGGAATGGGAAAAGATAAATCATCCACAAATGTAATGTATACAGCTCTGCCTTTTCCTCTCAGAAAAGATGTCAGAGATCACCAAACAACTTCTCGAAAGCTATGACATTGAAGATGTAAGAAGCAGGTAATCATTTTTGCATTATCAAACATTTTAAGACATGTAAAACGTGAGAGAGATGATAGATTTTCTTATCTTCCTTATTTTGCAGGCTCTCTGTGGAAGATTTGGAACATTTAAATGAGGATGGAGAACTTTGGTTTGCTTATGAAGGACTGAAGAAAGCAACACGGTTAGAAATTCTCCTCAGGGTTCTTCTTTATTTTTCAGAGATAATAAATAGACTATTGGAAAGTCCAAAGTGTACCTTACATAGATTGATACACAAATTCCTTATAGTGGAATGACCAAATAACCACTAGAAATACTTCTCTGAGAAGTAAGTAATTAGCTTATTCATGAAGAGCGATCTCTTCATGGGATAAAATGCCTAGTAAAAAACTTCATAACCCATACAGTGAAAACTGATTATCAAATAAGTTAGTTAGTGTTGCAGAGATATGTAGATACATTTAAATTTAAGTCATGTGCTGCATGTATTTAAATTAATAAATTTTATTTTTTACAGCAGTTTTAGGTTCACATCAAAGTTGAGCAGAAATACAGAGAGTTCCCATATACCCATCACCACACGCACACAACCTCCTCCGCTATCAGCTTCCCAAACTGCAGTGGTGTGTTTACTATGACTGATGAACCAACACTGACACGCCACTGTCACCCAAAGTCTATAGTTTACATTAGAGTTCACTCTTGGTGTACATTTTGTAGGTTTTGACAAATGTATAATGACTCGTATCCACAACTGTAGTATCATACAGAACATGTTTTGTTTTGTTTTTGAGGTGGAGTCTCACTCTGTTGCCCAGGCTGGAGTGCAGTGGCAAGATCTTGGCTCACTGCAACCTCCACCTCCGGGTTTCAAGCGATTTTCATGCCTCAGCCTCCTGAGTAGCTGGAACTACAGGCATGCGCTACCACACCCGGCTGATTTTTGTATTTTTAGTAGAGACGGGGTTTCATCATGTTGTCTAGGCTGGTCTCAAACTCCTGACCTCAAGTGATCCACCCACCTCGGCCTCCCAAAGTGTTGGGATTACAGGCGTGAGCCAGTGCGTCCGGCCAAAATTTTTTAACTATTAAGAGTAAAAATACAATAACCTCTAAAATTTTCTTTATTGTTAACTACATGTTAACCCCCACATAATGCTTCCTAACTAGCTGGAAGATTTTATAATTAGGCATTGCTGATTCTGTAGCCTGTAACCGTGAGTGCATAAGTAAACTTGATGTACTTCGTGCACGGCTCTTGTGGGTCTTCATAACTGCCTCCCAGCCGTCCGTACAGCAGAATAAAGGCCACGCAGTTTATTTCCTGACCCTTCCTTTAATAGTGTTTTGGAGAGCCATTTCCAGTCTCAGAAGGAGTGCTATGAAAAGGAGATTGAAGCTTTGAATTTCAAAGTGGTGCATCTAAGTCAAGAAATCAACCACCTGCAAAAGTTATTCAGAGAAGAAAATGACATCAATGAAAGCATCCGTCTTGAAGTGACCAGGCTAACATCAGAGAATATGGTATGGTCTCAGCCAGGGGCCCCAGTCATGGCCATCATACTAGAGATGTTCTTTGTCAGTGGAGTCAAATTCAGTTTCTTGGCAATAAAAGAGTGGATATAAATTACTTTTTCCAGAAGTGAAATAACTCAGTCTGGTGATTAAACTATAAAATGACTGCAGACCAGAGAGCACTCTGATACAAGAGTGTGTGTGTTCACCACAGGATGGGTGCAGGTGCTGTGATTGTGTGTGTGTGCGTAAGTGTGTATGTTTTAAAGTCTGTATTTAAATCCAGCCCTAACCCCTTGGAAAGTGACCACAAAATTGAAGGGTAGCTCTTGAAACAGGAGTGTGTCAGAAGACTAGTCCTGCTCATGTTTCAAATCTCTTCTTTTTTTTCTTTTTTTTTTTTGAGACGGAGTCTCACTCTGTCACCCAGGCTGGAGTGCAGTGGCACAATCTCAGTTCACTGCAATCTCCACCTCCCGGGTTCAAGCAATTCTCCTACCTCAGCCTCCCGAGTAGCTGGGATTACAGGCGCCTACCACCACGCCCAGCTAATTTTGCATTTTTAGTAGAGACAGGGTTTCACTATGTGGGCAAGGCTAGTCTTGAACTCCTGACCTCGTGATCCACCCGCCTCGGCCCTCCCAAAGTGGCATAAGCCACCGTGCCCAGTCTTCAAATCTCACCTTTTCAAGGGCTTTGTCTTCCATGACGTGCATTCCTAACCACTGCATTTGTCTCAGTCTTTCTTCCAACTCATGCCTACTGGCCTGGAGAAATGCTTTAGGAATCTCCTCACTCAAAAAGCCATCTCTGTCTTAACCCCACACTCCTGTGGCCATCACCCGTTTCTTTGGTGAGTTAGTCAGACTTACAAAGACCCACTAGGCATACTCCCTTCGCACACCTCCCATTCCATTCACTGCCCACCACCGCATTCTGTTGTGTGCCCCCACCACTGGCTGACTCTGCCTGCACAGAGCTGAGCACTAAGGGTTCCTTTGCACCCTCATCTTACTGTGTCTCAGCAGCCCCTGGCAATGCTAATCTTGCCCTCTCCGCCTTGTTCTCTCGGCTTCCAGGATGCCCAGCTCTCCCAGTATTCTTGTCCTGCCTCACTGGCTGCTGCTCCCCTACTTCCTTACTACCCTCTCCTCTCCCTAAACTGGGAGTGTTAGGAAATCTCGGGGCTGTAGCAGCAGTTGAAGACCAGGGGTGGACACAGGGAACAGTAGTGGGGGACCTTTACACCTTTGTTTTTTCCTTGGATGAAATTTCAATGAGGAATTTGCAATGAGACACAATTGCACAATCCAACAAGTACAGATGCTCCTCAGCTTACCATGGGGCTATGTCCCAATAAACCCATCGTTTGTTGGAAGTATTGTATTGTAAGCTGAGAATGCATATAATACACCTAACCTACCAGGCATCATAGCTTAGCCCAGCCTGCCTTAAACGTGCTCGGAAGGCTTACATTTGCTTGCGCTTGGGCAAAATCGTCTAACACAAAGCCTATTTTTATAATAAAGTGTTGAATATCTCATGTAATTTATCAAATACTGTACTGTGAAAGTGAAACACAGAATGGTTGAATGGCTACTTGAAGTATGGTTTCTACTAAATGCATATCACTTTCACACCATCACAAACTCGAAAAAGAGTAAGTTGAGCCATTGTAAATCCGGGGCTGTCTGTATTCTTCATTTAGACTTCGGAGGCCTGGATCTCAGCCACTCAGTTTTAAAATGAGCATGTTTATAAACTTAGGGAAGGAAAAAAACAAAACCCTGTTTTAACCTAACTGTGGGTGGAGGCGATAGACATGTAAAGAAATATACAGATAGGGACAAAGGATTGAGAAACTTACTGGGTGATTTCAGACCTCTACTAACAGAGCAGTGCGTGTCCTGGAATTCAAAAGTTGCAGTGGGACCCTTTGAGATGGCTTTTCCTGTTCCTAGATGAGGAGATGATGGCTCTGGGCTTGGACCAAAGAGGCCGGCTGCCATTTCTTCACCTAATTCCTCCCTCAACTCAGCATAGGATTTCTATACATGTACACATCCTTCTCTCGCTATCGTAGCTGTATGAGAACTGCTTCCTCTGAGCATACTGGTGTTTCCTGGGACTATATAGGTTTTGAGGTTAAAAAAAAAAAAAGAATGTTAATCCAGTCTAATGTCATGGCTAGCTCTTTTACGCAAGTATATGTTCCGCAGGCTGAATGCCAAGACAGTTTAGTTTGCTTCTGATATTTTAAAGTTCATAGATCAAAGTATTTTATATTCTAATATTTCTAATTCTTCTCTTAAGATGATCCCAGACTTTAAACAGCAAATCTCAGAATTGGAGAAGCAGAAGCAAGATCTTGAAATCCGCCTGAATGAACAAACTGAGAAAATGAAAGGTAACTGAAACTGTCACGAACCTGCTTGTAGAAAATGGTTCCCGTACCCAGGAAATGACATTGAAATGTCCTTATACTCGGGGGTTTTAAACTCTGGTTCTCCAGGGGGCTGGGCAGGTAACAAATGTGAGAAGGGGGCTAGTTGAAACATATGGGAAGGTATGTAGGACATTTAAAGGAGGTGCAGGCTGAGTGCAGTGGCTCACACCTGTAATCCCAGCACTTTGGGAAGCAGAGACGGGTGGATCTTTTAAGGCCAGGAGTTCGAGTTTGAGACCAGTCTGCCAGTCTGGGCAATATGATGAAACCTCATCTCTACAAACTTTTTTTTTGTTTTTGAGACTGAGTTTCACTCTTGTCGCCCAGGCTAGAGTGCAATGGTGCGATCTCTGCTCACTGGAGCCTCTGCCTCCCAGGTTCAAGTGATTCTCCTGCCTCAGCTTCCTGAGTATATGGGATTACAGGCACCCACCACCACACCCAGCTAATTTTTTTTTTTTTTTTTTTTTGTATTTTTAGTAGAGATGGGGTTTCGCCATTGGCCAGGTTGGTCTCGAGCTCCTGGCCTCAGGTGATGCCACCTACCTTGGCCCCCCAAAGTGCTGGGATTATAGCAATGAGCTACTGAACCCAGCCCAAAAATTTTTAAAAAATAAGTCAGGCATGGCAGTATGTTCCTGTAGTCCCAGCTATGTGGGAGACTGAAGTGGAAGGACCACTTGAGCCCGGGAGGTGATGGCTGAAGTGAGCCATGATTGCTCCACTGCACTCCAGCCTGGGTGACACAGTGAGATCCTGTCTCTGAAAAAAATACAGTAAAATAAAGAGGCTTCTGCCTCCAAGCTCCACTGATTGTTGCCCAGTGGGAATGTGGGCCCAGTATTGCTAGAGATTCCTATTTTTAAAGAAAACCCAGGAATCCAGATTTTATGTGAAATATTACAATTTTAAATGATGGTTTAAAATGTTTAAACATTGTTCAGACCAAATAAAAGTTAATCTCTGCCTGGATACAGTTTAAGACAAGCTTGTTCAAGCCACAGCCCATGGGCCACATGCAGCGCAGGACAGCTTTCAAGGAGGCCCAACACAAATTTGTAAACTTTCTTAAAACATGAGATTTTTTTGCAATTTTTTTTTTTCAGCTCATCAGCTATTGTTACTGTTAGTGTATTTTATATGTGGTCCAAGACAATTCTTATTCCAATATGGGCCAGAGAATCCAAAAGATTGGACACCCCTGGTTTGGGACTTTTAAAAATTGAAAATAATACCAAACCCAAATCAGAATGCAGTGATATGCCCCCCCCACCCCCCACAAAGTATTGACAGTTCTTCTCATTATAGGAAAACTAGAAGAATTGTCTAATCAGTTAAATCGCAGTCAGAAGGAGGAAGGAACACAAAGAAAGTAAGTGTAAATATGTGTGTACCTCAAGTTCATGCTCATGTAATGCTTTTCTGAAACTGCAGAATATACCAAGATGTGTTACTAATGCCAAAAAGCAATATGCTAATTAATATATATGATATATTGCCATTCCAATGGGAAGGAAAGAAGTATGTGTATGTACAGCACACTCAGCAGCAACAGCAGCTGCAGCATCTCTGGGAGATTGTTAAGGAACAATACATTGGTTGCCTCCAGGCAGTTGCCTCCAGGCTTGGTGACTGATGCACAGAGGAGGGGAGGACCCATACTTTTCACTGTATATGTACACTTTGGTACCCTTGAAATGCTATACCATGCACTTGAATAATCTGTTCAAACAACGGATAAGAGTTTGTGAGAGAGAACGGTTTCTATTAGCAGACTATTTAGGATAAGAATTAAAAGCCCATGTCGATGGAAAATCTTCATTGCTAATCCCCCCCCATTTCCATCCTGACCAACAAAGGGCCTGATGCCCTGGCAGAGCCTTGTGGGGAGAATGTTCTGTTTTGTTGCCAACTTGTTGAGGCAGTTATTTTTCCAAAATAATAAATGGACACTTGACATCCCCAAGAGCATCTTTAGTCATGTGACTTTATCAGTAGGATGAGGACCCAAAGTAGTGGAAAAGGAGCAAGGCACCATTTTGGAACTCTTCTCATGGTCTCCCCTCCTCTCTTCTATCTGATCCCTGGCTTCTTGAGTGTCTGGTCCCCAGGCTGGGTCACCAAGGGGATGACTGCTGAGCTGTCACAGGGTATGGTGGGCATGGATGTCCCATGGGAACAGTGAGTGGGGCTGGGGTTGGGTGGAGAATGGAACCTCTTATTGGGTGAAGGAGACTAGAGCAGTCCATGGACAGTTTTCTGTCCCAGCCAGTCCTGGTCTCTTTTCCTTCCCCCAGAAGGACACCCCTATTCAAATACTATTTGCTTTACACAGAAATTGGCCAAGGTGTTCTTCCATCTTTGGAAATATCACCACTTGCTATGACAGTGAGTGACTTCTCCATGACGGTCATACTGATACCAGCCATTCCTCCCTCCCTTTCTCAGGGCCATGGAAGCCCAGAATGAAATACATGCCAAAGAGAAGGAGAAGCTGATTGATAAGATTCAAGAAATGCAGGAGGCCAGTGACCACTTGAAGAAACAATTTGAAACTGAAAGTGAAGTCAAGAGTAACTTCTGGCAGGAAGCATCTCGGCTCATTTTGGAAAACAGGGTGAGAAGTCTTCTAACTTGGTGATAGAGACTGTCTGTGTGCAAATGATGCTGAAAGGGGGGACGTGCTGCCTAAAGCATATAATTAACATCTATAGACCAAAAGTCCTTCTATCAGAACAGTCTGTTTTCTTATCCCAAAAGACAGGTGGTCTCTGAGGTTGGCTTTGGGAAGGCATTGGGGACTTACAGGCCTCAGAGACTTACAGGCCAGCCCGGGGAGGGTGAAGGAGGAGAGACAGTGAGGTGCAGGCCGTGGTTCCCCAGCACTATCAGTGGACGGCACCATCCAGGATGGAGTCACCATGCTCTGGAACACACTGAGGCTAGCAAGGCCTACGTGTGAGTGCTTTACCCAGCAAAACTCACCCCGTATAAGTGCCCATGCTTTCTTCTCAGGGGGTGGCCTTCCTACAATTTTTAGAGTCAAAATGTTCTTCTATGAAATGATCATGATGTCGTTGGAAGGCTTAAAAACTTTTTAAAAGTGTTTAAGGTCTTTTCTGAGTTTTAAATGCCCTTACCAAAATGAAATTGGGTAACCCTACGTCAAGTCCCAGCAATTACTTTGAAATTGTGATGCTGTATGGAACCCAGAAGACTGAGAAGTGCTGAAGTGACAGGTAGGCTACTTTCCTAGGAGCTGGGACCCTCTTGGGCCCCTTCGAGACCTGAGAGCTTCCAAGAGAGTGACCCAGGAGGGCTGACAAGTCCAGTGGGTCATTGTGGACATGCCCACGTGCCCTTCTCCCCGCTGACAGGGCCCCCATTTCCAATCTCACAGGAAAACCCTGATAGAGGAAAACACATTTTAGGTGTCAGGGTTTTTTTTTTTTTTTTTTTGAGACGGAGTCTCGTGCTCTGTCGCCAGGGCTGGAGTGCACACTGCAAGCTCCGCCTCCTGGGTTTACGCCATTCTCCTGCCTCAGCCTCCGGAGTAGCTGGGACTACAGGCGCCCGCCACCTCGCCCGGCTAGTTTTTTGTATTTTTTAGTAGAGATGGGGTTTCACCGTGTTAGCCAGGATGGTCTCGATCTCCTGACCTCGTGATCCACCCGTCTCGGCCTCCCAAAGTGCTGGGATTACAGGCTTGAGCCACCGCGCCCGGCCAGGTGTCAGGGTTTAACTCTGAAGAATGGTTATATCCAAAAAGAGAAATTCCAGGAGTTTAACATTTAATAGGAAGTAACAAATTCCAATCAGTGGCACCTACATGATGGCTGCCTTTTCTGAGGTGGATATAACTTTCTCAGAGACTGGAATCCTCATATTACACCAGAGAAGCAACCGCCTGCTGTCCATGTGTGTGAGGCTGCCTTGCCTTGCCTTCTGTGGGCCCCTGGGATCTCAGTGGAGCCAGCGGTCAGGGAGAAGCTACATTGGTGGGTCATGCATGTGCTGCGCATGTCATCCCACTTGATCCTTTACTCTGACTGTCCCAGTGCATTGTGATTTATGAGTTCGTTCCTGGTGCCCCAGAGCACAGCCCAGTCCTGGTGCCCTCTTCTGGAGCTCCTCTGAGTGTCTGGCTCTGCTCCCCACAGGTGCGCTGAGCTGGGGAGACGACAGGCCTGACATGTTCATTTCAATAGCTCTTTCTGAACCCGGAGTAGCCTCACTGTTACATATAAGCAGAGGGACATACAACAAGAGTATCATCTCTATACATTAGCCGGCGGATTCTACCCACAAATGAGACCTGATCTATATTAGTTTGCCAGGGCTGCCGTGACAAATGACCACAAACCAGGTGCCTTAAAACAACAGAAATGTGTTCTCTCCATTATGGAGGTCAGAAGTCTGAAGTCAAGGTGTCAGCAGGGCACACTCCTCCGAAGTCTCTAAGGAAAACCCGTCCTTGCCTCTCCCAGCTTCTAGAGGGCTCCAGGCCTTCCTTGGTTTGGGGCAGTGTAACTCCAGCCTCTGCCTCACTGCACCTGGCCTTCTCCCTGTCTGTCTCTATGTTCTTTTCTGTCGGTTACAAGGACATCTGCATTGGAGTTACAGCCCACCCTAAATTGTAGTAGCCATCTCTCATATTGACTCTTAGCTTACCACAGCTGCAAAGACCCTATTTCCATATAAAGTCACCACATTCTGGAGTTTGAGTTGGACATGAATTTCAGGGTGACACTGTTCAAGCCACTATGTGATGCTTTGAGTCAAAGAAATTTCTTTTTTTTCCCAGACTCTTTTGTCACTGAAAAGGAAATTCTTATTAAGAGATTAAAAAAAAAAAAACTTTTAGTAATAATTTTACTATTTATCAAAGAAATTCAAAATTAAAACTAGGTATTACTTTTGCCTGTCAAATTAACAGAGACCTGGGCCTGGCACAGTGGCTCATACCTGTAATCTCAGCACTTTAAGATGTCATGGCAGAAGTATGACTTGAGGCCAGGAGTTCAACCAGCCAGGGCAATGTAGCAAGACCCCATCTCTACAAGGAAAACTTTTTTTTTTTTTTTTTTAACTAGCCAAGTGTGGTGGTGCATGCCTATAGTTCTAGCTACTCAGGAGGCTGAGGCAAGAGGACTGCTTGAGCCCAGGAGGTTGAGGCTACAGTGAGCTATGATCACACTACTGCACTCCAGCCTGGGTGACAGAGCAAAACCCTATCTCTAAAAATACTGCTACTACTAATAATAATAATTAATAGAGATGCTGCTGGAGAGAACATCTTGAAATGGGCACTGTCATACATGGTTGCTGGGAATATAAATTGGTGTAAACTTTCTTGAGGGTTTATTTGAAGGTATGGATCGTGAACCTTTGGAAAGTACATTCTCTTTGACTCAGTAACACAACTTGTAAGGTACTATCCTAAGTAAATACTTGAACATGTGGACCAAGATTTTTGTTCAGAGTGATCATCATAGTGTTATTAATCAGAAAAAAAAAGCAACCCAAAGGAATCAAATGCATATCTAACAGTAGAGCAAAGGTTAAATTGTTGTATGATATAGTATGACTTGGCTGTTAAAATGATGGTTTGGGTATATTATCAATGACATGGGAAAATGTCTGCAGTATAACTAGAGATAAATGTAGGATTTGAAATTTTGCATGTAATATGATCCCAATTTTATAAAATGTACATTTACCATATTGGGAAAAAAGGAATGAAATAAAAATGTTAAGAGTGGTTTTTTTTCTGGGTTATGGGTTGATGGGTGACCCATTTTATTAGATATATTATAAGATGGGCTTGAATTGGAGGGAAGAAGCTATACTGACACCTCCACTTCTAAAGTCAATAGAGTTCCTAACATGTCTAGCCAGGGACACAGAATGGTGGCAAGGAGGGAGGTGGCCGCACAGAGTAGAAACAGCACAATGTCCCTTGGCCCCAAGAGTCCCTAGAGGGCACACAGCTGCAGTGACCCAGCATGGTGGGTCTTTCTGGGTCAGAGAAGCCTGAGTTCTTTATGTGTCAAAGGCTCAGATCTGGAAGAACTTAAACACTGTATGTCCTTTATAGGAACAATTTCTAGGTATCCAAGGACTCTCCTGGTTCTTGAACCAAATTCAGCATGGGCAAGGCCACCTCCTTATCAGGAAGGAAAGGTAAAACCAGGCCCAAATCTCTGAACATTTCTTTGGCTCCAGCTTCTGATATCTAGAAAACCCTTTTCCCCACATTCATATTTTTAAATTCTCTATGATGGACATTCCTATGTAATAAGAGCAAGATAAATGTAGTGCATGCATACAATGGGATATTATTCAGCCGTAAGAATATGTGAAATGCTGATACTTGCTACGGAATGGATGAATTTTGAAAACCTTATGCTAAGCAAAAGAAGCCAGACATACAAAAAAACGTATTCTATGAATTTATTTATATGAGATGCCCAGAACAGGCAAATCCGTAGAGACAGAAAGTACACGAGTGGTTGCCAGGTGCTGGAAGGGTATGAGGAACTAGAGAGTGACACTAAAGGTTAGTTTTCTTTTTGGAGGAACAAAATGTTCTGGAATTAAATAATGGTGATTGTAGCACAACTCTGACTACCCTAAAAAACCTTTGAGTTTACACTTTAGGTGGGTGAGTTGTACGGTATGTAAATTGTAGCTCAATAAAGCTGTTACCAAAAAAAAAAAAAAATAGATTAAAGTGCTTCTAAGCTAAATCCTGGTTTCTTTTTATTGCTGTAGGATCTTGAAGAAGAATTAGACATGAAGGACAGAGTGATTAAAAAGCTACAAGATCAAGTCAAGACACTAAGCAAGACAACTGGAAAAGGTAAGAAACAATACTTGTTTTCTTATTCTTTTGAGCTAAGGCTAAAATATACTCGTTTATTTTCTCTCTGGTCCAAAGCTTATGAAACCCAAAGGAATGATTTTCAAGTGGTGAGGTTTGGGATCTAGTGCTGGGCTAACGAAAAGATCCTTTGGGACAAGAAGACAGCTCCCTCCCCCTCAGAAGATACCAGATACGTTCTTGTACTTGCAAGAGACATCCTATAATTAATCCATTAACCTCTTCCTCTGTTAGCTCCCTTTTGTAAAAAATGAAATTGTGAACAGGTTTTCAATTAACTGCTTGAAATTCACCTTCTCTCCCTGTTACATATGTAGGATTAGTAAGTATCCAAATTTCTATTAGAAAAGTAGAGAGCTAAGAAGCAGACATCCTGAACATGGACTGCAGTGCACACATAAAGCGTCCTTATGAGCCTCTGTGGAAGGGACCCTCAGCCCTTCATCCCTCCTTCTGCTTCCATCACTGAACTTTGCCTGTGTCCGGCTCCTGTTCACATTTCTCACTCCTTCATTCCTTATTACTTTTTCCTCTTCCTCCCAGCCTTTTTGCCAAGGCTGTATCTAGTTTGTTCCTTTTTCTATATTCATCTCTTTGAAGAGCGGCTTTATTCTTACTTACCCAACTCTCACCTCAAATTTCAAATGTCCACAAGCAAACTCAGGATCCTTTTCCTTCAGTAATAAATGACAAATGGCAGTCTGCCCCATGAGAGCAGGGCCCAGGTCTGTGCTTCCCAGCCCCCGCTGCATCCCCACTGTTGGGATGAATGAACCACCATTCACCACCCTGGCTCACCTTTCAGACTTCTGACCTCCAGAGCTGTGTGATTAAACATTTGTGTTGTTTTAAACCTCTGTGTTTGCGGTAACTTTTTACAGCAGCCACGGGAAACTAATACAGCCCTCTCAGTAAGGATCATGCACATTGGTACTTTGCACACCAAATGTATCACGAGTCTTCTTTCACAGTAGCATCGGCATCTTGAAGACAAGGCAACATCTAGTATTTCTTTCCTGTTACCAAGTACTGGATACATATCAGGCACTCATAAGGCTCTTCAAAGGATAACTGGGCCTTTTCAGCAGCAGCTGTACTCACTCATGTACTCACAAAGAGGAATCACTACTTGGAGAAATTCTTCAGGATACAATACAGTACAGTTTTAATGTATCTGAAAGCCACAGACATTTACGTGCAAACCAGCCAGAATGGGGTAGGAGAGTAGTCACATTATGAGACCTATGAAAGCTGTTTTTGTGTATTTAGCTGATTGTTTGCCTCTGTCTACAGCCAGTGATGTGCACTCGTCCTCAGGACCTAAGGAGTACCTTGGAATGCTGCAATACAAAAGAGAAGACGAGGCCAAGCTCATTCAGAACCTCATTCTTGGTAGTGAAACCTGGAACTCTGGATTTTTGCTTTCTCTTTGAGAATTTGCACATCAGTCAGTGCCAAAGTCCTGGGCAGGGGTGGTCCTTTTTCTACTTTCTTCTTCCACTGCTTCTTACCCCAGCCCAGAGTTTCTCAACCTCAGCACTGTTGACCTGTTAACTCTGTGAATGGTGAGTAACAAAGGATGGAGCAGCATCCTTGACTTCTACTCGCTAGAAGCCAGCAGCAACCCCTAGTGATGACAATAAAAGATGTCTCCAGGTATTGCCGAATGTCCTGTGGGGACCAAAACTGTCCTCAGTTGAGAACCATTGCCCTGACCTTTTCCAAATTGTAGGACCAGGGTAGAAAAGAAACATCACCTCATTTTTGTGTCTCAGCACAGAAGCCATCATGGAAGTAATTGTGGCTCTGAGCTCCATTTGACTTCCGAGAAATTTCTCTGCGGGCAATGTGATGGGGCTTCCCAGCCATGCGTCAGTTACAGGAATGTTCCATGTGCATGCTCAAGATTTGGTGGTCATAGAAACAATCTTACTGCACTGTCTTCACTGTGACCTTCCACGTGGTTTTCTGGCATCGGGAGAAAAATTTGCCTCCCTGTCAGCTGGCCCCAAGATCTCAAAACAGAAAGCCAACATGTAGCCTTCCTCTTCTGCGAGTGACCCCCTCAGCTCATGTGAGCACCCCCACCCTTTTCTTTCCCCCCATCACTGGTGTCATACAGTGTGAGCCTCTTCTTTGTTCTTCTGTCTTCATGCAGCCAGGGGGACGTCCTTGTTTGCTTATCTTAACTTTTTTGGAAAGATTTATCTCTCCCCTTCATCCCCACTGTGCGTCTCCGCCATTCTCTTCTCCCCAAGGCCAGCTAGACATCCTCTGCTGCACTGGTGTGTGCCTGCTTTCCCTATTCAAGGCAGCTTCATGTGATTGCAGACACTGTACTCCCTCCTCATCAAAGAGCTTGGAGTAGGGGTGCATGGAACTGGAGTTCCTTTCTTACAATGGGGTCTGAAATCCAGAGTTTCCACACCAGGGAAAATAAAGATTCTGTCTCTTATTCAACCTTTTAAGAAAGAGAAAGTCCTTTGTAAACAAGAAGAGGAACAAGTGGCACCTGTGTATTTTGTGACAAGAAAGGAGCCAGATGGAATTCCTCAAAGAGGAAATAAATCCATATACATTCAGGCACTGCATCAAGCACAGAAAAGCAAACAAGCCCCTGCCCCTAGTTACAGGTTCCTTAGAAGAGCTGACCTGTCAGCTGTAATCCTCATTGGCTCTCTCTGCTTCAGACTTGAAGCCCCGTGGCGTGGTGGTGAACATGATCCCCGGGCTGCCGGCTCATATCCTGTTCATGTGTGTGCGCTACGCAGACTCTCTGAATGATGCCAACATGCTGAAGTCCCTCATGAACAGCACCATTAATGGCATCAAGCAGGTGGTTAAGGTAGGAAGTGCCTTTGACATTGGCCCTTGGTATCACATGTATGGGAATGACCAGACGCCCAGTCTTTGCCTATCCTGAGCCTCCAGTGTGTGGTGAGACGCGTGATTCCTCCCTCCCCACTATTGAAGGGAGCCACACTGTTAGGGAAAGATAAATGGATGAGCAACTGCCATAGCCCTCAAAGCCTTACCGGCGAGACTGCAACCTGGTAGCCACTGCACCCACCACTGCTATCCCCTTAGGGTGTGAACTTGCCAGCTGTGAGGGGTATGTGTTCTATCTCTGTAACAAGGGTAAATCATGAGAAATGAAAAGGAATGAAAAATTACTCATCTCTTCCCTTGGCAATTATATAATTCTTCTTCCTAAAAGCACATTGTATATTTTTATTCCCAGTCCACAAATGAAGATGAACCGTGTATTAGCTAGGTTCGTTACTTAGTAAAGTTAAGCTATTGTAGCTATAAGACACCTGCCACCTCCCTTTGCCCAATACACAGTTTCTTAAAGAAGATGGAGGATTTTTCTTTGCTGATAGCAGTTCCATAATGAGCCATCTAGGTTGGAAGGTGGCTCTGTTCTATATGATCATGCAGGGACCCAGGTTCCTTCCAGCTTGCTGTTGTCCATTCCCTAAGTCAGTGTCCTTATTGGAATGATTGGACAAGCAGGCAGCCAGCAATTAGTTTACCACTGGGCGAGAGGGAACCTACCATAGGACATAGACCATGTGTGTATGGTGTACGTATCAGAAGTCACCAGCTGAACTCTTAGGAGCAATCATCTCTTCGTGGTGTGACAAGTGGATAATGATCAAAAATGACAATGACAAAGGGTGGGATTTTGTGAAGGCTAACTTAACAGTAACATAAAGTTTATTGCTAATTTCCTTTCCAACTGAAACATAATCCTAAAATCATTCTTAGCATACTGATTATTTTTCCTGGGAACTCCATAAATGATCAATGAGTAAATAACTGTATCTAAGCGCTGAAGATTTTTGTAAACAGACCTGGATCCTTGCTTACAGGGATAGTTACTTTGTAAAAAGAGTTCTCTGGTAATGCTTAGCGCATGCTGGAATCTTGGGTATGGGTAGGGTAGTTGACTTAGTTCTAAGCCAGATCTGATGCTACCCTGAGTGTGGAAATTCCATTAGCCACAGTGGAGTTAGTACAAAAACCTTCTCTCTTTCTCTCTTTCTAGGAAATGACCAGTTTACAGTTATGTTAAAAAGTACATGTTTCTGGGAATTACAATGTACTGATCCATATTGGAAGGGGGCAATAAGACATAAATAACACTAAAATAACAGTGTTTTCATGCCCCTCCAAAAGAGAAGTGATGTTCGATATTAGGATATATGTGAATTTTAATTAGGGAGATCCTAACTTATTTTAGTAAAATATGTGTTCTAAAGAGTAATGAGGAATTAAATTCTATTTTAAATACTCTAGGGAAGGTCAGGTGTGGTGGCTCACACCTGTAATCCCAGCACTTTGGGAGGCCGAGGCAGGTAGATCACTTGAGCTCACAAGTTCAAGAACAGCCTGGGCAACATGGTGAAATCCTGTCTCCACAAAAAAGACAAAAATTGGCCAGGTATGGTGGTGTGTGCCTGTAGTCCCAGCTACTCGGGAAGCTGAGTGGGGGAAGAACACTTGAGCCCGGAAGGCAGAGGTTGCAGTAAGCCAAGATCACACCACTGCACTCCAGCCTGGGTGATAGAGCCAGACCTTGTCTCATAAATAAATAAATAAATAAATAAATAAATAAATAAATAAACTCCAGGAAGAAAGAAACATAAAAACTAGATTTGTGAGAGGTCAGAGTATGGTAATTCTTCCCTGCTTCCAAAAGTATCATGAATTCATTATTTATCTGGAGTTAGGAATAGAAAAGTCACATTTGTTTGGTGCTGGATACTTTATAGTCACCGTCTTCACAGGAGCCACCAGAGTGTTTTTGGAAGGGGCTCCCATAAATTGATATTTTCCTCCTGTCCATATTTGCATAAATTGGGTTTTCTTAAGACAAGCTGGTATTGTGTTACAGCACAGGACAGAGTATTTGCCTCCCCTTGATGCTCTGGGGTGTTTAGCCAAATATTCATAAACCAAGAGATGCATGGCATGAGGACTGTAAGACCCCTTTCTCACCAGCATCTTCAGTCTCAACTTCTCCGTGGCCCCCTCCCACTGCCTTTGCATGTGCCCAGGACCTGCCCCTCCCCACCTCCAGCACACAGCAGTTACAGCAATGTGCCCACATACCTTCTTCAGCCACTGTTCCTTTCCCTCCACCCCGGACTGCCAAAGTGCTTAAACTAGTGGTCTCCACCAGTTCTCTTTGTCACTCCTTGCAATCTGGCTTCTAACCCATCACTCTACAGAGAGATCACCAGTAATTCCTCTTACTAAAACCAGTGGTGTTTCTTTACTTTTTATTCTCTTTAAATTGACCAAAGCATTAGCACCATCTCCTTGAAAGCTTCCTCCCTTGTCTTTTAAATCCCAGGATTTTCTCTGTTTTCCTCTTCCCCCTCTGATCACTGTACCTCTGCCTTCGCTGCTTGTTCCTCTTCTTCCTGCCCTGTAAGTGGAGGCCTTCTCCTCAAAAGTCCTAGTCCTGAGCTCTTGTCTCTCCACCCATTTCCCTCAAGGGCTAGACCTCCTGCCTCTCTGAGGTTTCCTCAGCTGCTCTGCCTCCCCATCCTCTCTCTCCATCCCCTGAGCTTTGTAGCACAGTTTACAACCGTTGTATGGGTACTTGACCACCTACTAAACTCTGTCCTATCTATCTTCCCAGTGAGAGTGTGAACTTAGGAGAGCAAGAAGTGAAACTTACACTGCTCATGCATTCCTTCAAGGCCGCTTCAACTTCATAATGAGCGACACAACCTGTACAGAAACATGTTACAAACTGTGACCTAAATAAATATAAGCTCTTATCATTATAGTATGAATTAGATAAAGGCTTTAGTGAATAAAAGAAAAATTAATTTTGGTCAAAAGCTACAAATAACCAGACAGGTAAGATGCTCAGAGGTACAAGTAATCATCAAGTCCAATTCTGTCTTTTCTTATTTTTCTAAGGAACATTTAGAAGACTTTGAAATGCTGTCCTTTTGGCTTTCCAACACTTGCCATTTTCTCAATTGCCTGAAGCAGTACAGCGGAGAAGAGGTAGGGGGCGCTCACCTGCTTGTTTTGTGCTGACAGCCAGTCTATAACCGCCTGAGCCAGAGCTCAATAGAGCCTCTATTCTCTTCACCCAGGAGGCCAACAGCACATTATCTGTTGGACTCTTGGGTATACACCACAGGCAAGAGACTTCTGGAAGCAGCTTAGATGTTGGGCATGGTACTAGGCCTCCTAGGTTTCCATTACTTTTAAATCAATAGGTAGATAAGATGAATTTTAAGTTTCCTTCTGGTTGTAAGACGTTTAGCATTATGACTCCAAAATACAGCCTTTGGTTTAAAATGCCTGTTTCTTCACAGCTGTTCTCTCTACAGGACCCTGACTGTTCCTCCATAATCTATAAATATGTTTCCTTTGCCATTCCGACTCTGCTTCCAGGAGGCTGATGTCATAAAAGAGTTCTCCACCTTCAAGTACTCGCAGAGAAAAATTTCATTGAACTAAAATAACAAAGTGGCTTTCAGGGTTTTCAGTGCTCTCCAAAATGGCTGTACCATTTCACAGCCCCACCGGCAGTGTATGATGTTTCCAGTGTCTCATACCTTCACCAACACTTGGTATTGACACACATTCTTATCCTTTACCAGTGTCAGGGTATAAAATTATATCTTGTTGACTTAAATTGCATTTATTTGGTCACTAGCGAAGTCAAGCATAATTTTATATGTTTATTGGTCATTTGGGTTTCCTTTTGAATTGCCTAGTCACATCCTTTCTTTCTTTTTCTTAGGGTTGGTTTTTTTGTTATTGATTTGTAGGAGGTCTTTATATCATATGGATAGACTGTAGCTTCACTTCTAATTTTCTTTATGAAGTCCCTTGTCACACAGTTTTTGAATTTTGATATGCTTAAATCTGTCAAACCTGTTATTTTATGATTTGTGTCTTGTTAAGAAATTCTTCCCCGCCCTGAGATCATGAAGATACTCTCTTCTAAACTTCTGTAGTTCACCTTTAGAGTTGACAATTATGTTTTTACCTATCCAAAATTGATACGTAAGGTAATGATCTAATATCCTCTTCCATATAGATAAATAGTTGTCCCAGTGGAAAGAAGGTAAAATAAAATATAGCAGTAATCTGACTAGTACTATAGAACAAAAGGAGAAGTAAAGAAAATCCAACCTCTGACTAAAAGGAATACCAAAACAGGAGGAGGCACAGACTAGTCCATTTACAGCAAACTGGTATCTGTGAGACATTAGTGGAAGAATGCCTTATTCAGCACTGTTTTATGATCCTTTCTTTGCCCTCTTCAGCCATGTATAGAATGTTCTTTTCCCTGTCTTGACTGCTTTTTCAGTTACCATATTTTTATTTCTAAAATCTCTCTTGTTCCTTTTCACCTCTGCCTCTTACCACAATGTCCTATTCTTTTTTTTCTCTCTTTCTTTTTTGAGATGGGGTCTCACTCTGTCACCTAGGCTGGAGTGCAGTGGCATAATCTTGGATCACTGCAACCTTCGCCTCACGTGTTCAAGCAATTCTCCTGCCTTAGCCTCCTGAGTAGCTGTGGCTACAGGCATGCACCACCATGCCCAGCTAATTTTTGTATTTTTAATAGAGATGGGGTTTTACCATGTTGGCCAGGCTGGTCTTGAACTCCTGACCTCAAGTGATCTGCCTGCCTCAGCCTCCCAAAGTGCTGGAATTACAGGCGTGAGCCACCATGCCCAGCCCCATAATGTCCTATTCTTAATTTTTTCTTTTTCTTTAGTCTCTTTGAACATGTTAAACATATTCCATTAGTTCACTTAGGCTACTATAACAAAATACCGCAGGCTGGGTGGCTTAAACAAGAGATTTATTTCCTCAGAGTTCTGGAGGCTAAACATCTGAGATCAAGGTGCCAGCATGGTCACTTCCTGGTGAGGGCTCTCTTCCTGGCTTGCTGACAGCCACTTTCTCCATCCCTGTGTCCTCACAGGACCTTTCCTGGGTGCATGGGTCAGGGAGAGGGAGAAAGAGGGCAAGCTCTCTCTGGTGTCTCTTCTTATAAGGACACCAATCTTATTAGATCACACCACTATCCTCATGACCTCATTTAACCTCATTACCTCCCTAAAGGCCCCATCTCCAAATACAGCCACACTAGGGGGTTAGGGCTTCAGTGTATGATTTTTAGGAGGACACATTCAATCCATAACAGACACTTTAAAATATTTCAACTTTGTACCCTATAATTATCAGGTTATGAATCTCATTTATTGTATCCACTTACCTCTTTGTAGCAGTTTGTTTCCTTGGATGCTCTGCAGTTTTGTTTCATTTTCCTATACAGCTTCCATGGGCCTTCTATGAGTTTTTCCACTTAGTCTATAGGTTCCAGGGACAATGTTTGTAGGGAAGTGGGTGGGACAATGATAGTGTGACAGACTGGGATCATATAGGAAATCAGTGCAATTTTTCTCTTATAGAAGGTACATTCTACCCCAAGCATCATGAACTCATTTGATATAAATCAGACATTAAGTTTTAAGGCAAAAGAGTTATAGTAGCTGATTATTATGTTAATTTCCTACATGTTTGTATTATTCTAATATTTTATGTTTAAAATTACTTTTAGGAATTCATGAAGCATAATAGTCCACATCAGAATAAGAATTGCTTGAACAATTTTGACCTTTCAGAATACAGACAGATTCTCAGTGATGTGGCTATACGAATATATCATCAATTTATTATCATAATGGAAAAGAATATCCAACCAATAATAGGTAAGAAGAGAACTGATGACCAAAAAATATTTATAGTAACATTAAGACTTTTTAAAACATAAACTTGGTATGTGTAATGTGTGATTATGTGTAACATTGTTTAAAAAGTCAAGGAAATAAAATCATGTAAGTATCTACCTTTTAATTCTTTGCTTGCTTAAAATGATTCCATAAATAATAGTACGCTGTTGGTAACTTACTTTCTATAAGGATGATTTACCCTGAAGGAAAAAACTTGGGGAAACTTCTACTACTGCTATTATATGTGGTACTTCTACTTCTTGGCTTAGCCAAGTATTTTTGAAATCCTAAAGCCCCATTTGAATTCTTGTATACTTTCCTTAATTTCCTGAAATTTAAATACTTTAGGCTTTAATGCCCAGTCCATGAGTTGTCACGCTAACCGGCTTTCTTTCCTGTGAAGCTGAAAAACGTGCTGCTTCAAACCTAGAAGACGAGCTGCAGCCCCGCTGGAAACAGCCGTCCATTCCTACCCCCGACACACACCCTGCTGTCCCAAACCCTTGATTCTTTTGCTTTCTCTATCACAAGTACATTCACCGACTCTTGTAGAAAAATGTCCCATCTCCTGAAACAAACAGAAGAGCGTCGGGAACGTTCCGTGTGTGTCTCCTGGCGTATCAGCACAGCCTCCCTGTCTCTCCGCAGTGCCAGGCATGCTGGAGTACGAGAGCCTGCAGGGCATTTCCGGCCTGAAGCCCACAGGCTTCCGGAAGCGCTCCTCCAGCATAGACGACACGGACGCCTACACCATGACCTCCGTCCTGCAACAGCTGAGCTACTTCTACACCACCATGTGCCAGAATGGCCTGGACCCCGAGCTCGTGAGGCAGGCGGTGAAGCAGCTCTTCTTCTTGATCGGAGCGGTCACGCTGAACAGCCTCTTCCTGCGTAAGGACATGTGCTCCTGCAGAAAAGGGATGCAGATCAGGTAAAACTCATAAACTGCCACTAAAGCAGAGAGGCCGGCGGAAAGGATACTCTTAAAGACCGAGGCCGCACACGCCTGACCCTCCTTGCTGTGGCGTCAAACCCCTGTTTAGACCTTACTACTGTAGGGATATTCGAGTCACCCTAAGAACCCCAGGATGCTGGCGCCCAGGGCCTACTCCCCTCGCGCCACACCCTGCCAATTTGATGCGCTGGCCTAGGCGCTTTAACCGAGAACCAGTAAATTTTTATCTTAAATTCTGGCCCTCTAGGGTGGTCATGCATTCAACCAGTAGTGACCAGCTTCTCTGAATAGCACTGCCAGGTGGAGAACACAGGAAACAAGGAAAAGTCGATATGATCCCTGCCTTTGAGAAGCTTCAGAATAGCTAAATAATAATTGAAGGCAACTATGATTAAATCACAAACAAGTGGTTGCAGGAAATGTATCAGAGAGGAGAGATACTGCAGACGGAACAGTTGGGGAAGCCAGAGAGTTGTGCCTTGAGTGATAAAGGAAACGGAGAAGAACGTTCCAAGCAGGAGAAATGGTCAGGGGCATTGTGGGGAGTGACTGAGGACCCCTGCTCAGGCTGCTTGTGGAGTAAGCAGAGGCTGGTGTGGGGAGCAGCAGGACCAAGGTAAAGAGGTAGGTTGAATCCACACTGGGAGGGTCTGGAATGCCAGGCTAAGGCATTTGGAGTTCATCCCGAAGACTTGGTAATCTAGTTTTGAGGTGTGTCTACTATCTCTTAATTGAGAGACCATAGTCCCTGAGCTACTATTTGAATTAACACTGATCAAGTGATTGGAAAACACGTAATATAGGATAGATATTTAAGTTTCTTACAGTGTGTGCAAAAATTTGATACCTGTATCTGTTATGAGAACCTGGGGTAGTGATGATGGTAATGATGTAAGGGAAAGTGACAAAGAAAGTATCTGTCATTATGCTATGTGAAATAAGCCAGGCACAGAAAGACAAATATCAGATGTTCTCACTTATTTTGTGGGAGCTAGAAATTAAAACAATTGGCCGGGCGCGGTGGCTCAAGCCTGTAATCCCAGCACTTTGGGAGGCCGAGGCGGCGATCACGAGGTCAGAAGATCGAGACCATCCTGCTACACGGTGAAACTCGCGTCTCTACTAAAAAAAATACAAAAACTAGCCGGGCGAGGTGGCGGGCGCCTGTAGTCCCAGGCTACCGGAGGGCTGAGGCAGAGAATGGCGTGAACCGGGAGGCAGAGCTGGTAGTGAGCTGAGATCGGCCACTGCACTCCAAGCCTGGGCGGCAGGGAAGGACTCCGTCTCAAAAAAAAAAAAAAAAAAAAAAAAAGAAATTCAAACAATTGAATTCATAAAGATGGAAAGTAGAAGGATGGTTACCAGAGGCTGGGAAGAATTGTGGGGGGCTGGGGAGAGGTGGAAATGGTTAATGGTTACAAAAAAGATAGAAATAATGAATAAGACCTACTATTTGATAGCACAACCGGGTGACCGTAGTCAATAATAACTTAATTATATATTTTTAAATAACTTAGAGGCTGGGCGGGATGGCTCATGCCTGTAATCCCAGCACTTTGGGAGACCAAGGTGGGTGGATCACCTGAGGTCAGGAGTTTGAGACCAGCCTGACCAACATGGTGAAACCCCTCTCTACTAAAATTACAAAAATTAGCTGGGCGTGGTGGCATGCCCCTGTAATGCCAGCTATTCAGGAGCCTGAGGCAGGAGAATTGCTTGAACCCCGGAGGCAGAGGTTGCAGTGAGCCAAGGTTTCAGTGAGCCCAGATCACACCATTGCACTCCAAACTGGGCGACAGAGCAAGACTCCGCTCTGTTTTGCTCTAAAAGAAATAAATAATTAAAAAGATAAAATAACTTGGAGTGTCATGGATTGTTTATAACTCAAAGAATAAATGCTTGAGGAAATGGATACCCTATTCTCCATGATGTACTTATTTCACATTGCATGCCTATATCAAAACATTTCATGGGCCAGGCACAGTGGCTCACGCCTGTAATCCCAGGACTTTGGGAGGCTGAGATAGGCGGATCATTTGGGGTCAGGAGTTCGAGACCAGCCTGAGCAACATGGTGAACCCGCCATCTCTACTAAGCATACAAAAGAATTAGCTAGACCTGGTGTTGTACACCTGTAATCTCAGCTACTCATGAGGCTGAGGCAAGAGAATCACTTGAACTGGGGAGGCAGTCATTGCACTGAGCCGAGGTCACACCTCTGCACTCCAGCCTGGGGAACAAAGCAAAACTCCATCTCAAAAAAAAAAAAAAATTTCATGTACCCCATAAATACATATACCTACTATGTACCCACAAAATTTTTTTTTAAATTTAAGTATCTTAAGTCAAAAACTAAATGAGAGGCATCCCTTACACCTTTTCAGCATTAGTGAAACTTTGGAGTTGGAGTCAATCCCCATAGACCATTCCCACAAATTCCCATGACAGCAGGGCGTGGTTTTCAGATAGGAAGGGGTATTCCGAAGGACTAGTCTTTGCAGATCTTTATGTCTTCATTGAGAAATGAAAGACTTATGTTTATTTCACAAGCTCCAAACAGATATCCTGTAGTCCTCTGTAGCTGGTTTCAGCCCTAAAGTAAAGTCACATCTTAATCTCAATTCTCACTCCATCAGTGAGTCCCCCAAGACTGAGTAGAGACATGAATGAAAAGGATCATGAGGGAGACCCATGACTGTAGGTCTCAGAACAACTTCTTTGAGGACAAACACGTGCCCCCCAGGTACCCAGTACTTTTTCCCTTCCACCAAGTGGAAGTGGCCATCAGAGAAGTAATGCTTTGATAGTGTTTTGCTCTGAGGAGCACGTGCATTTTAGTGGCTTTCATTGAGTCATTTGGATATTTGTTAATTGTCTGCCATAGCAGGACCTACAAAGAATTTGCAGTGGCTTTACAATGAAAACATAAGCAATAAAATAATAAAATATGAACGCAAGTAGAAAACTAGAACCGGCCAGGCATGGTGGCTCACACCTGTAATCCCAGCACTTTGGGAGGCTGAGGCGGGCGGATCACAAAGTCAGGAGATTGAGACCATCCTGGCTAACACAGTGAAACCCCATCTCTACTAAAACTACAAAAAAAATTAGCCGGGTGCGGTTGTGGGCACCTGTAGTCCCAGCTACTAGGGAGGCTGAGGCAGGAGAATGGCGTGAACCTGGGAGGCAGAGCTTGCAGTGAGCCGAGATTGCGCCACTGCACTCCAGCCTGGGTGACAGAATGAGACTCTGTCTCAAAAATAAAAAAGAAAAGAAAACTAGAACCAAAGAAAATTAAAATGTAAATAGCGGGCAGAGTAGCTTGAAAACTGGCTCTGGGCTTCCTGGCTGCCAGGACAAAAAGCAAAGCATGATCAGCTCTTTAGTTTTATTGGGTATTATGAAGCAGAGTGATTCCTGGGAAGATACAAAGATTTTTTCCTAGTACCTCATTATTTTTTGTTCCTAGTCACGAATCACAAAAATAATGCCTCACATGGAACATTATCTCATAAATACCGCACTAACATTTTTACAGCAATTTCCATTGTGGCTGCTTTGCCCAGTGTCTCATGGAGACAGTTCTGTTAAAAACTAGAATAATGCAGGCTGAGGAGATCTGGGAGAATAGGAAAGGCAAGGATTTGAGTGTTGAAGAACAAGTCAACAGACCAAGAATTATAGAAATGAGCACATGGTGAAATGATGGAAAACTGAAGGCAGAATATGAACAGCCCCTTTGAATGAAGCACGCCAGGAATGATGGAAAAATTGGTTAGAAAGAGTGGAATGCTAGGGTGAGAAATGCATGGTTTATTTTTATTGTTTGTTTGTTTGCTTGTTTTGAGATGGAGTCTCACTCTGTGGGTGAGTGCAGCGGTGCACTCCCAGGCTGGAGTGCAATGATGCAGCCTCCGCCTCCCAGGCTTAAGTGATTCTCCCACCTCAACCTCCCACGTAGCTGGACCCACAGGCGAGTGCCACCATACCTGGCTAATTTCTTGTATTTTTGCCTAAGACAGATTTTTGCCATGTTGCCCAGGCTGGTCTTGAACTCCTGAGCTCAAGCCATCTGCCTGCCTTGGCCTCCCAAAGTGCTGGGATTGTAGGCGTGAGCCACCGTACCCAGCTGAGAAATGCATCAGCAGAAGCAGCCACTACAGGTTTTTTTCTTCAACAGGTTTGAGTTATGAATTCAATTGCTTTAATAGCTGTAGGACTCTTCCGGTTATATATTTGATCTTAGGTGAGTTTTGGTAGTTTGTGACGTTTCAGAGAATTGGTCCATTTCATCTAATTTGTTGAGTTTACGTGCATAGAGCTGTTTATAATATTTCCTTGTCACCCTTTTAATTTCTGCAGGATTGGTAGTGATATTTGTCTTTCATTCCTGATACTGGTAATTTGTGTCTTCTGTTTTTCTATTGGTGAGATTTGCTAGAGGCTTATTAATTGTATTGATTTTTTTCAAAGAACCAGTTTTTTATTTCATTGATTTTTCTTTTCTTTTTTTGAGGTGGGGGTGGTCTCACTATATTTCTCAGGCTGGTCTCAAACTCCTGGGCTCACGTAATCCTCCAGCCTCAGCCTCCAAAGGAGCTGAGACTACAGGCATGTGCCACCACACCTGGCTAATTTTTAGAGATGCAGTGTCTGTATATTGTATATTGCTCAGGCTGGTCTTGAACTCCTGCCCTCAAGTGATTCTCCCACCTCAGCCTCCTGAGTAGTTGGGATAACTGGCATGAGCCACCACACCCAGAATTTTTTGGTTTTTAATTTAATTGATTTCTGAGATTGTCTTTGTCATTTCAGTGCTTCCGCTTAGTTTGGATTTATTTTGCTCCTCTTTTTCTAGTTTCTAAAGGGAGAAGCTTTGATTATTGACTTTGAGAACTTTATTTTTTTCTAAGCATTTAATGCTGTACATTTTTCTCTTAGCACTATTTTAGCTCCATCTTACAAATCTTGATGTTTTCTTTCCATTTTTGTCCAGTCCTAAATATTTTCTAGTTTTCCTTGAGGCTTACTGTTTGACCCATGGATTATTTAGAAGTATGTTAGCTTCTGAGTGCTTGGAGACTCTCTTGTTATCTTTGTTTTTGAGTTTTGGTTTAATTCCATTATGGCCATAAAACATACTTTTTCAGTGAAACTCTTAGAAACAGAAAGGAGAATGGTGGTTAGGGGATTTGGGAAGTGAGAAAAGGAAGTAGCTGTTCAATGAGTATAGAGTTTCGGTTTTATGAGTTGAAAGAGTTCTATAGATCTACTCTATAACAATGTACATATAGTTAACATTACTGTACTATAACAATGGATAAGATGGCAAATTTTATGTTATACCCTTTTTACCGCAATTAGAAAAAAATCTCAATGTGCATACAGGTTGAAATGTACCATAGATTTTGATACTGAAATGGAACCTGTATGGACTTACCATTCCATCTTGCTTGGGACTTCCCCAGTTTTACTTTAAAAATAACAATCTCTAAATAGTTTTACGTTTTTTAAAAAAGAACATACTTTAAGGCCAGACACGGTGGCTCATGCCCATAATCTCAGCACTTTGGGAGGCCGAGGCGGGCAGATCACGAGGTCAGGAGTTCAAGACCAGTCTGGCCAACATAGTGAAACCCTGTCTCTTCTAAAAATACACACACAAAAAAAAAATTAGCCAGGCATAGTGGTGTGTGCCTGTAATCCCAGCTACTCAAGAGGCTGAGGCAGGAGAATTGCTTGAACCCAGGAGGTGGAGGTTGCAGTGAGCCGAGATCGTGCATTCCAGCCTGGACTACAGAACGCGACTCTGTCTCAAAAAAAAAAAAAGAACATATTTTTTATTGAACTCTTTTAACATTTGTGAAGATTTGCTTTTATGACCAAGAATATGATATGTTTTTGTGAACATTATACATGCAGTTGAAAAAAATATGTAGTCTACCCTTGTTGGCTGGAAGGTTCTGTAAACATCAATTAGACTCAGTTTGTTGATGATATTGTTCTACTAGTTCTATTAATTACTATGAGGAGTGTTGAAGTTTCCAACTGTAATTATGAATTTGTCTGTTTCTTTTCTCAATCTCTCAGTTTTTGCTTCATATATGTTAAAGCTCTCCTGTTTGGTACGTACACATTAAGAATTGTTATGTCTTCTTGGTGAATGTATTCTCTTATCATTATGTAGTGTCCTTCTTTATCCTTCTCTGGTAATTTGCTTTTTCTTTTTCCTTTTTTTTTTCTTTTTTTGAGGCAGAGTCTCACTCTGTCACCCATGCTGGAGTGTAGTGGCGCAATCTCGGCTCACTGCAACCTCCACTTCCTAGGTTCAAGTGATTCTCCTGCCTCAGCCTCCCAAGTAGCTGGACTACAGATGCACGCCACCACGCCCAGCTAATTTTTGTATTTTTAGTAAAGACGGGGTTTCATCATATTAGCCAAGACGGTCTCAGTCTCTTGACCTCATGATCTGCCTGCCTCGGCCTCCCAAAGTGCTGGGATTACAGGTGTGAGCCACTGCATCTGGCCTCTCTGGTAATTTTCTCTGCCTGCCCCAAAGTCTACTTTGTCTGAAATTAATATAACCACTATAATTTTCTTTTAATTAGTATTTCCTTAGTATATATCTTTGCCTATCCTTTTCCTTTTAACCTACCTATATCGTATTTGAAGTGAATTTCTTGTAGGCAGCAGATATTTGCATCTACTTTTTTTTTAATCCAACCTGACAATCTATGCTGCTGCTTCTTTGTTTTTAGAGTCAGGGTCTCACTCTGTCACTCAGGCTGGAGTCCAGTGGCATGATCATGGCTCACTGCAACCTTGACCTCCTGGGTTCAAGTGATCCTCCCTCCTCAGCCCCACAAGTAGCTGGTACTACAGGCATATGCCATTTTTGTAGAAACAGAGTCTCTCACTATGCTCAGGCTGGAATCTATGCTTCTGAACTGTGACGTTTAGATCATTTTAATGTAACATAATACTTATATTTAGGACTACCGTTTTATTAGTAATTTCTGCTTGTTCCTTCTGGTTTTCACTTCTCCATTTTCTTTATCTGCTTCTTCTGGGTTATTTGAAATTTTTTAGTATCCCTTTCTAAATTATCTGGTTTTTTTTTTTTTAGTATTATCCCTTTGATCTTTTTTTTTTAGTTGTTGCTCTAGGGATTCCAGTATATATACTTAACTTTTCACAGTCTATTTAGAATCTATATCTTACCACATCAAGTGGAATGTAGAAATCTTACCATCACGTAGGTCCCTTTAGCCTCCCTACTTTATGTTGCAGTGGTCTTATATATTAGATCTACATACATCAAAAACTATACCATACAGTATTATAACTTGAGTTTTCAGCCATCAAACATATTTTAAAGAATTCAGTAAGAGAAGAATAGTGTATTATACTCAACCAGGTATTTACCATTTCTGTTGTTTCTTCATTCCTAATGTTCCAAGTCTCATTTTTTTCCAAATCTCATTTTGATGTAATTTTCCTTCTGCCTGAGGAAAGTATTTTAGTATACCTTTTAGAGCAGTTTCATTGGCAATAAATTCTTAGTTTTCTTTCAGTTGAAAATGTCTTCACTTTACTTTTATTCCTAAAGGATATGTTTGTAGCATGTAGAATTCTGGATTGACAGTTGTTTTCTTTCACCATTTAAAAAATGTTTTACTTTTTTTTCTAGCTACTGTGGTTTCAGATAAGAAATCCATAGTCATTTGAATTATTCTCCATAAATAATGCATCATTTTTCTCTGATTGCTTTTAAGATTTTTTTTTCTTTTTCTTTAGTTTTCCACAGTTTGTGATGTGTCTGGGTGTGGATTTCTTTGGGTTTAGCCTATTTAGAATTTCCTGAGCTTCTTGAATCTGTCCATTCACCAAATTTGGTACATTTTCAGCCACCATTTTTTCAGATATTTTGTCTGCATCATACTCTTTGTCTTCTCTTTGGAACTTCAGTGAACCAACTGTTAAAGACTTTTCATTATTGTCCCACAGGTCCATAAAATTCTGCTCCTTTTTCTTAGTTCTTTTCTTCTGTGCTGTTCAGATTGGATAATCTCTGTTAATCCTTTCAAGTTCACTGACTCTCCTCTGTCATCTCTATTCTGCTAGTAAGCCCGTTCAGTGAGTTCTTTTATTTCTATTATTATATTTTTCAATTCTAAAATTTACATTTGTTTTTTCTTTATATCTTCTGTTTCTTTTCTGAGACTTTATATCTTTTGATTCATTATAAGAGAGTTTGGCTTTACTTTTGGAGCATTTTATGATGACTTCTTTAAAGTCTTGGTCAGATAATTTGAATATCTGTGTCATCTCAGTGTTGACTTCTATTAGTTGTTTTGTTTAATGTGAGTTGAGATCTTTCTGGTTCTTCATATGCCAATTTTGAATTGTATATTGGATATGTTTAAATACTGTATAATGAGACTCTAGGTCTTATTTTTTAGTTTTATTGGGTTTTGTTTTGTTTTGTTTTTTGTTTTTTTGAGACTGAGTCTTGTTCTGTCACCCAGGCTTGAGTGCAGCGGCCCAGTCTTGGCTCACTGAAACCTCCATCTGGGTTCAAGCAATTCTTGTGCCTCAGCCTCCCAAGTTGCTAGGATTACAAGTGCCCACCACCATGCCTGGCTAATTTGTGTATTTTTAGTAGAGACAGGGGTTTCACCATGTTGGCCAAGCTGGTCTCGAACTCCTGATCTCAAGTGATCCACCTGCCTCAGCCTCCCAAAGTGCTGGGATTACAGATGTGAGCCACCATCCCTGGCCAAGACCCTAAGTCTTTAAATCATATGGAGAATTATCAAGGGAACCCGCCCCCGATGGTTAACGTGGGTTCTTTTCTATTTCCTATGCATCTCGGCTGGTTTGAGAAATAAAGGGAAAGAGCACAAGAGAGAAAAATTTAAAGCTGGGTGTCGGGGGAGACATCACATGTTGGCAGGTTCCGTGATGTTCCCCGAGCTGTAAAACCAGTAAGTTTTTATTAGTGATTTTCCAAAGGAGAGGGAGTGCACGAATAGGGTGTGGGTCACAGAGATCACATACTTCACAAGGTAATAAAATATCACAAAGCAAATGGAGGCAGGGCGAGATCACAGGACCACAGGATGGTGCGAAATTAAAATTGCTAATGAAGTTTCGGGCACACATTGTCATTGATAACATCTTATCAGGAAACAGGGTTTGAGAGCAGACAACCTGTCTGAGCAAAATTTATTAGGTGGGAATTTCCTCATCCTAATAAGCCTGGGAGTGCTACAGGAGACCGGAGCTTATTTCATCCCTTCAGCTTCGACTGTCAAAGGCAGCCGCCTTAAGGGGGCAGTCTATAGACTTACCCTCAGGGCGCATTCTCTTTCTCAGGGATGTTCCTTGCTGAGAAAAAGAATTCAGCGATATTTCTATTTGCCTTTGAAAGAAGAG
>NW_016808228.1:2103331-2119250 GCF_001698545.2 Rhinopithecus bieti | reverse complement strand
ATTTATTAGGTGGGAATTTCCTTGTACTGATAAGCCTAGGAGGTCTATAGACTTACCCTCAGGGCGCATTCTCTTTCTCAGGGATGTTCCTTGCTGAGAAAAAGAATTCAGCGATATTTCTATTTGCCTTTGAAAGAAGAGAAATATGGCTCTGTTCCATCCGACTCATCGGTGGCCAGAAGTCTTATCTCTCTTGTTCCCTGAACATTGCTGTTATCCTGTTCTTTTTTCAAGATACCCAGATTTCGTATTGTTCAAACACACATGCTCTATAAACAATTTGTGCAGTTAACGCAATCATCACAGGGTCCTGAGGCGACATGTATCCTCCTCAACTTACAAAGAAGATGATGGGATTAAGAGATTAAAGTAAAGACAGGCGTAGGAAATCACAAGGGTATTGACTGAGGAAGTGATAAGTGTCCATGAAATCTTCACAATTTATGTTCAGAGATTGCAGTAAAGACAGGCGTAAGAAATTATAAAAGTATTAATTTGGGGAACTAATAAATGTCCATGAAATCGTCACAATTTATGTTCTTCTGCCACGGCTTCAGCCAGTCCCTCCATTCAGGGTCGCTGACTTCCCACAACAGAGAATGTTGATATTTTCACCAGGTGGACAATGCACTTGGGTCCAGACTGCAAGTTCTGACCATCTTCTATGTTTTGTGGTTCTCATGTCATTTCCATGTGTAAGGGTTTTGTAGTGCTCTTTGGGTCCGTTTCATATATGTGAAAAACAGTGGCCACCTTGGAACTTGGGTAATGGTATGTTTCATAGTTCAGTTCTCAAAGTCTGTGTATGCTTTTTAGGGTCAGATTCATGCATGGGCTCAGGGATAAACCCAGGAGTTAATAAAGAACTTTAACAAACTGCTTTTCCCAACTTTCCTAGGCTTCTCCCTTTCTGTGGCATTCCTATTACTTTCTGCCCCCTTTTTGGTGCTTCAGCTAGAAAACTGGAGCTTTCCTTGACTTGCTCTGCCATGTACTTTCTGCAGATGCTCCCATCTGGGGTCAAATGGTGAGGGCAAAGAGAGAACCTTGAATCACAGATCCTCCAATTGGAAAGGAAGTTTCCCTTCTCTTCGAGTTTTAGGTTCCTCCTGGCCTCCTTTGCCACCACTGCTGTCGACATGGGATCGGAATTTGAGCATGAAAGAATAGAGAAAAAGGAGAGGGAAAAGGTAGGGCATTGAGCATTAGGAGGCCCCTTTTCAGCTCCTTGAGCTAGCACCAGAGAGCTCCCCCTGGAGGTCTTTGTTAGCATTGATGCCCACCTTTGAGTTTCAAACTGTGGCGAGTAGAGGCCAGTGAATAGCAGAGGGGAAAAGTGATGATCTCACTTTTGACTTGGAAGTCAAATTGGCTTCAAATTCTGGTCATCTTCCCCAATACACCTGCTACTATTTACTTTTCCAAGTCCTCAAATAGCTGCCCAATGCATTCCATCCAGGCTTTGTAGCTGCGTTCAGTGGGACAGACAAGATGGAGTGTGGTTACTCCATCTCACCAGGAACTGGAAACCCACTACACATCTTTGAGTGGGAGAATTAATGTGCTCAAAATTCAGATTTTAGAATAGACTGCGGCAGTATTTGAATAGGGTGAATTAGAAGGGCTGAGATGGGAGCCCCACGAAACCTGTAATAAAAACTAAAAGGGCCAGGTGCAGTGGCTCATACCTGTAATCCCAGCACTTTGGGAGGCCAAGGTGGGCAAATCACGAGGTCAGGAGATCGAGACCGTCCTGGCTTAAACATAGTGAAACACCGTCTCTACTAAAAATACAAAAAATTAGCCAGGCGAGGTAGCAGGCTCCTGTAGTCCTAGCTACTCGGGAGGCTGAGGCAGGAGAATGGCGTGAACCCAGTAGGCAGAGTTTGCAGTGAACCAAGATCATGCCACTGCACTCCAGCCTGGGCGACAGACCAAGACTCCGTCTCAAAAAAAAAAAAAAAAAAAATAAAAGTAGGCCGGGCACAGTGGCTCACGCCTATAATCCCAGCACTTTTGGGAGGCTGAGGTGGGCAGATCACAAGGTCAGGAGTTCGAGACCAGCCTGGCCAATGGGGTGAAATCTATCTCTACTAAAAATACAAAAATTAGCTGGGCATGGTGGCCAGCACCTGTAGTCCCAGCTACTCGGGAGGCTGAAGCAGGAGAATCTCTTGAACCCAGGATGCGGAGGTTGCAGTGAGCCGAGATTGCACCACTACTCTCCATCCTGGGCAACAGAGCGACACTGACACTCTGTCTCAAACAAACAACAACAACAAAAAAAAAACTAAACAAAAGTAATAAGAACTCAAAACTAGTGGGACAAAAGTAGCAATGCAAAAATGGGGGATAGTGAGAACCAATGCAAGATACGTTATCTCATACCCACTATCCTATGGAATAACATTAATTCAGCATCACTGTCCAAATGTTACATCCAGAAAGAAGACCCACATGGGGCATTGCTAATCCTTAAGGTCAGAGCTGGGACTGACTGACTTTATTTTGAGAAAGTCTCACTCTGTCACCCAGGCTCAAGTACAGTGGCACAGTCTCAGCTCACTGCAACCTCCGCCTCCCAGGTTCAAGTGATTCTCCTGCCTCAGCCTCCCGAGTAGCTGGGATTACAGGCATCCACCACCACACCCAGCTAATTTTTTGTATTTTTGGTGGAGACAGGGTTTTGCCATGTTGGCCAGTCTGGTCTCGAACTTCTGACCTCAAGTGATCAGCCTGCCTTAGTCTCCCAAAGTGCTGGAATTATAGGCGTGAGCCACCATGCCCGGCCCAGAGCTGGAACTGACTTTAGAGATCACTTTATTCAACACTCAATTTTTTTTAGCAGTTTCATTGGTATGTAATTTATATACCTTACAGTTCACCTGTTTAAAGTATGTAGTTCAGGCCGGGCACAGTTGCTCACACCTATAATCCCAGCGCTTTGGGAGGCTGAGGTGGGCAGATCGCTTGAGACAAGGAGTTCGAGACCAGCCTGGCCAACATGGTGAAACCCTGTCTCTACTAAAAATACAAAAATTAGCTGGGCATAGTGGCAAGTGCCCGTAATCCCAGCTACTCAGGAGGCTAAAACAGAAGAATCACTTGAACCTGAGAGATGGAGGTTGCATTGAGCTGAGATTGGGCCGCTGCACTCCACCTGGGTGATAGAGTGAGACTCCATCTCAAAAATAAATAAGTAGAGTGTATAGTTCAATCTTTTTGATATATTTACATAGTTGTGCAACTATCACCGTAATGCAATTTTAGAACATGTTCATCCCTCCAGAATGAAACCTTATACCCATTAACAGCCACTCTCATCCCCCACCCCAACTCCCTACTCCGCCCAGCCTAGGAAACCATTAATATGTTCTCTTTCTCTGCAGATTTTGCCTATTCTGGACATTTAAAAATAAATTGAATCATAAAATGTTACCTTTTGTGGATGGCTTCTTTCACTTACGTAATGTTTGGGAGGTTCATCTGTGTAGCAAATATCAGCACCTCATTCCTTTTTATTGCTGAATAATATCCCATTGTATGGATAATGCCACAGTTTGTTCATTCATTCATCAGTTGATGGATATTTTGGGTTGTTCTCACTTTTGGGCTATTACGAATAATGCTGCTGTGAACATTTGTGTACAGGGTTTTGTTTGGACATGCTTTCACTTCTCTTGAGTACATATCTAGGAGTGGAATTGCTGTGTCATATGGTAACTCTGTATTCAATTTTGAGAAACCACCAAACTGTCTTCCACAACAGCTGTACCATTTTACGTTCCCACTAGCAATGTTTGAGGGTTCTCAACACTCTCATTGTGCCCGGAGAGGTTGATTAACTTCACAGGCTCACACAGTGGATTGGTAGGACTAAAACCCATGCCTCTTAACTCATAAACCTATGTGGCAGTTAGTGACAGAAATAAGAATAAAAACTGCAGTCGACTGAAAGAAAACCTTCACTAATTGAAAGATTTCTGCCAATTCAGGAAAAAGAAAACTGTTTTTTATACTTATGGAAGTCTTCTCTTCAGATATCACTGTTTCTTTACTTTAATCAATTTTCACAATTGTATTTCGTAAGTGATTGCAATCACTGTTCTTTGCTCAGATTGTCCCCAAAGTCTATAGCTGTTCTGGCCCCTCAGCCTAGACCACCGTGAGTCTTAGAACTCTGGATTAGGAGAGCTCATCATCAGTCCAGCTCCCTCATTTTGCAGATGAGAAACTGCTGAGCTGTGGTCTTAAGGATCTCAGCGAACTCTGGTACCCTCTTGGGACACACAGGGGGATCTAGCACCCTTCCCTAAAGTGTTCTCTGTTCTTCTGCCGCTCCCTCCAGGTGCAATATCAGCTACTTAGAAGAATGGCTTAAAGATAAGAATTTGCAGAACAGCTTAGCAAAGGAAACTTTGGAGCCCCTCTCTCAGGCAGCCTGGTTGCTTCAGGTCAAGAAGACCACAGACAGTGATGCTACGGAGATCTACGAACGCTGCACCTCACTGTCTGCTGTACAGGTGACCGGGCTTGCCTAGTGTCTCCCTGGCTCTTCCCTGACACATCAGTGCAGTGGGCATTGCCTTTCTTGGCTTAGCCCGCTGTGGGCACCCTGATTCTGTGTGTTCTCTTGGGATCATACCTGTCACCCATGGCCCACCCTTTCATCTATAAATATTTATTAAATACTAACACTAAGTCTTAAAAACATAGAAATGGGCTGGGCGAGGTGGCTCACAGCTGTAATCCAGCACTTTGAGAGGCCAAGGTGGGAGGATTGCTTGAGCCTGGGAGTTTGAGACCAGTCTGGGCAACATAGCAAGACGCTCTACCAAAAAAAAAAAAAAAAAAAGCTGGGGGTTATGGCACAGACCTTTGGTCCCGGGTACTTGGGAGGCTGAGGCGGGAGGATCTTGTGAGTCCAGGGCTTCGAGGCTGCAGTGAGCCAAGATCATGCCACTGCACCCCAGCCTAGTCAATAAAGGGAGACCCTATGTCAAAAATAATAATAATCACACACATACATACAAATGTCTGCGATGCATTCCCTGCCCATTAAACTCACAAATGTATATGTGGAGGGGTGGGCATGTGGGAGGTGGGGAGGCTGAAAGGGGCTCCTCTTACTGTTGTCTGATTATCTGATTTGCCTTTGCTCCCTATGGCACTTTTCTCCCCTTGTTTTCTTTTCTTGGAAATAGGTAATATACAGTTCCTGAGCCAAATTATAGGCCAAAAGAACCACCTGTGCTTCCCAATGGTTCCCAATAACCAGAACCATTGTTTTATGAACAGAGTTATTATTTTGCATGGTCTAACACCATGTTCTGTACTGTTTGCAGATCATAAAGATCCTTAATTCATACACGCCTATAGATGACTTTGAGAAGAGAGTGACTCCATCCTTTGTTCGCAAAGTACAGGTGAGATTCTTAAGGATGTGCCTTTTAATTTTTATCTCCTAACTATGGTATAAGATGTTGATATTTAATTAACATTACAGAAATCCAGGATTAAAGTACATTTACCCACATATACAAATGGAAGGCACCTAGCTCAAAGATAAGCAGGAAATTTTCCTGTGAAATTTTCAGAATCCACCTTAGTCCAGGTGGGAAGGGAATGAAAACACCAAAACCATGATTCCCATGCTGTATTCCGTCAATATATCTTATTTCTTACTGATCTTTGAATACCATGCAAGTGGGCAGAGGCTGAATGGAAACCAAGATGATTTTTCTTTTATAATCATTTGTATAACCATTTTTTCTTATATAATCCCTAAAGTTTCTCCCCTAAGGAACTCTAGGGCAGCAGTTCTCCAAGTTTGGCTCAAGGATCCCTGGGAGTCCTTGAGAGACTTTGAAGAGGGTCTGCAAACTCTTCCTTTTTCTGAATACATACCTGTGGATTTTCTAAATAGGTATCTGTGGATTTTCTAAATAGATACCTGTGGATTTTCTTCGTGTATTTCAACCAAGATAACGTATCACAACAGATTGAATGCAGAAGCAGATATATATGATATATTATATATATGATAATATGGCATATATATTAAAATATAGCATATATAATATATGGTTATATATGATATATTAAGTCAGACATTAAAGGGATTTGCAAAAATAGAAAATACCACTTCTCACTAAATTTTCTTTGTTTTGGAAACTTATGTTTAACATGTATTGAGCTTATTTTAATGAATTAATAAATCATTTTAATTACTAATATGGCAAATACTGATAGTTATACCCATATACACAAAAGCTTTTGGGGCCTCGGTAATGTTTTAGTATAAAGCAGTCCTGAGACCAAAAAGGTTGCAAACCCATGAATGAAAAAGAAAGATGGGTTCAATAAAAATGTAATACTTGAAATCTACTCATGTTTGACCTTAGAATTATGCCATGAGAATAGATTAGAATAGAAAACAGATTTATGGTCAGCTCATCCCATGGGAAATTAACTTCTGAAGTGAAACAGGGCTGGTTCATTGTTCATGAGAGCTGATCTGGAAGCTCTGGATAGCCTTTGGAATTGTGCTGTTGCTAAAAAGCTCTCAGGTATGTCATTTCACATGATGGTGCAAGGAGTTCTCCACTAGAGACAGTTGTGTTTTGCCTTGACTTTCAGGTAGCAGTAAAGCAGAACATGTTAGTTTCCCTACTCATTTTTCCTCTGATTCTGATTTCAGGCTCTCCTAAATAGCCGCGAGGATTCATCACAGCTGATGTTGGATACCAAATATCTCTTTCAAGTCACATTTCCTTTTACCCCCTCTCCACATGCTCTGGAAATGATTCAGATCCCCAGCAGTTTCAAGCTAGGCTTTCTGAATAGGTTATAGCAGGAGAAAAAGGCAATGCACTTTTTCCTCAAAAGCTAAGTGAAGATTCAATATGAGGGATGTGGTTTATTAATTGGCAATGGAAATTGGAATGTGATTTAAGGAAGAAAATAGACTTTTCTCAAATGGACCACATCATCTCTCACTCACAGTGACAGTGCTGCTGCTGTAATTTTGTAAGAATTCACATACACCAGCTGTCTTTGGAAAAGCCATGTCTCACTCTCAAATCTCAGCTGGTTTTGACTGAAATTCCTGGAGGGCTCATATTTTCTTCCACGTGCCTCTTGATCTGTTCTGTCTGTGGCAGGGCTCTACCAGGAGGGAGTGAGATCTGGGGACACAGTGGCTTCCAAGTTTTCTAAGGTTCATGTGAAGCCTGAGTACATTTACAAAGCTCCAAGTGGATTCCAGGGCTCAGTCTTCCAGGAAATAATCCCATTTGGCCACCATGGCCTGCCAAGAGCTCTCTTGCCCCATGCCTGCTGGGGACGGAAGGTTTTCATGAACTCGTTTTACTGAAAATGCCCTGCATTTAGAAATGTTTATTTTAGAAAAATTAGCCAGGCATGATGGCGGGCGCCTATAGTCCCAGGTACTCAGGAGGCTAAGTTGGGAGAACAACGTGAACCCGGGAGGCAGAGATTGCAGTGAGCCAAGATTGCACCACTGCACTCTAGCCTGGACGACAGAGCCAGACTCCATCTCAAAAAATAAAAAAAGGTTATTTTAGACCCTTCTAAAATTTTTTTTTTTTTTTTTTTTTTTTTTTTTGAAACTCCGGAGTCTAGCTCTATTGCCAGGCTGGAGTGCAGTGGTGTGATCTCGGCTCACTGCAACCTCCGCCTCCCAGGTTCAAGTGATTCTCCTGCCTCAGCCTCCTGAGTAGCTGGGACTACAGGTACACACCACCACGCCCAGCTAATTTTTATATTTTTAGTAGAGACGGGTTTCACCATATTGGCCAGGATGGTCTTGATCTCTTGACCTTGTGGTCCGCCCGCCTCAGCCTCCCAAAGTGCTGGGATTACAGGCGTGAGCCGCCGCACCCAGCTGACCCTTTTAATTTTTAAGAGAGTGTTCAATCTGAGATGAATCATATGAAGTATTTTTATGTGTATATCTATTTTAAACTAATATATTATTAAAGCGTAATTGCCATGCCATTTATCTTCTCTGAAAGAACTTTTCTTCACATCTTACCTGCCAACATACCATAATTTTTTTTATTTTTTAATACCTTTCATACAATAACTTAAAAAAAAAACAACTCAGTTTAAAAAGGCAACCTAAATTATTTTCTCTCTCTAATCAGCATTTCAATGTATTTATTTTTTAATTTTCTCCAAAAGTAACAAAAAAATTATATGGGACCCTCCTTTTGAGAAATCTGTGTTTCCCAAGTTTTATGGGAACTGGCTATTTCTTGTCCCAGCACACCTTCTCATTGCTTCCTTTCAGAGCCTAAAACCTCATTTGATAAGCACTCCTAGTCTCTGGCCTGTGGATCCAGTGCTGTTGTGTTACCAACCCAAGAATCCCAACTGCACCTTCTGCATCTAACAGTCACAGGTGATAGCTGTGATTCTATAATACAGACTGGTGTCTTAGAGGTAGCAATAATACAGGATTATGAAGCAATATCACCCTGCTAATATGTAATAATATCTTTTCATATTATAAGTGATTGAGTTTAGTTCATTTCAATACATTGTACATGAAAAAATGAAAAGTAGAACTTTGTAATACTTTAATCAATAAAATTAATTACCAAATGAATTGGGTCAGATTCTTTCATTGCAAGGAGATGACATGTCTGTTAACTGCACAAGTTTTATGCCTTTCTTTAGGGTCACACTGAAAGATGCTAGAATCTTTACAGATCCATAATATCTCATTTAAAGTATATTAAAATGTGTAGAAAGGAAGTAAACATGTCATAGTGCTGGCTCAGGCTGTGTCTCCAGGGTGCTTCCACACTGTCAGAATGAGGGGCTACTTGGCAGAGAATTGGCTGGATTTCTGATCCTGAGCTGTGACCTCTATGCCCTTTCTAGACCTTCCCCACCCCATGAGGAGCCATCACTGTTAATTTTCGGCTTCCATAACTCAGGATTTATGCCTCTTTTGTAGCACTTACGCTGGGCTGGAAGCCAAAAATGCTGCCCACTTCCTCTGTAGGCCTGTGAGCCCCAGAGGGCAGGTACCACATCCTCTGCATCCCTGCCTTCATCCTACTGCCAATGAGGTGGGAGAGAACTGACGGAGCCAAGTCCTGTTGGAGGACTGTGTGTGTGTGGCGGGGAGTCAACCATGGGACAAAGTAGGTCATGTTTGGGGACAGGGAGACCTGTGGAGGCTGAGGAGTTTATGTGTGGAAACATGGGGAGAGGGAGGCACTCACCCCACAGTCTTGATCAGTTCTACAAAGCTGACAGTGGCAAGGAGACCAAAATAGAGAAATGTTAAGAACATGCGGCCCAGGTGAATGTGAGGCCTGCTCAGTGAGTGGGCGCAGACACAGAGGTCAAACCTGCCAAGGTCTCCCTCCACAGTGGGGCTGGGCAGAAAGTTCCAGGGGTGAGTGAGGGATGCAGATGGCAGCGCGTGCCCAGCAGGGAGCATGGAAGTGCAGTGGAGGAAGAAAGCAAGCTGAGAAGCACTCTGAGAAGATAAGGAGATTAACCGGTGGGAGAGGTGCTTCACACCTCAAGCCGCGCGCCAGTCCTCACCTCTCACCGTCTGCTCTGTGGCTGCCAGTGCTGACTCTGGAAGGTACGTGCATGCTGACATTCAGTTAGAATACTCCAGCTTTTGAAGTGCTCGGAAAAGCATCCAGATGAGTACAGGCCACAGTGTTAGCAGGTCTTTGTGGTGGGAGCATGGGTGAGGGGTTTTGTTGCTGTTAATCTGTAAAATCTAATTTTTCTACAATACACATGAATTTATTTTGAAATAGTAAAGTGTTTTTTACATTAATAGTGGCATCAGGAAAGAGATTAAGCATACTTAAAATCACTAAGTTTTAAAATTTGATCCAGGTGACACATGACAACATAAGCCTCTGAGTACAGCTTATGGGGTTAGAAAAAGGTTTTTGACACTGAACATTTTGTAGTTATAAGTCTGAGATACATCCACATTGTTGTGTGTATCAATTTGTTCTTTTTTACTCTATGCTCATTTCACAGTTTAGTCTACAACTGGTGAACATTTGGGTCTTTCAAGTTTAGGCCTTCTATGAATAAAGCTGCTAGGACATTTATGTGTGTGTGTGTGCGTATGTGTGTGTGCATGTGTGTGTGTGTGTTTTTAAGGAAATAAGCATTATTTTCTCTGGCATATGTATGCAGGAGTAGAATGGCTTGGTCATAGAATATATCTGTTTCACTTTATTAGCTCCTACCAACCATTTTTCTACAGTGGTTATACCAACTTACACTCCCACCAGCAGAGAAAGGCAGTTCCAGTCTCTGTATCCTTGCCCACACTTTTGTATTGTCAGGCTTTTTAAGTTTCCTGATGCATAAGTAGTTATATCACACCATAGTTTTACTTTGTATTTCTTTGATGACTAATAATAATGAGCACTTTTTTATATGTTTATTGACCACATAAGTATCCTCATTTGTGAAGTGACTACACAAGCCTTTTGTCCATTTTAAAAATAATCTTTATTGAGATATGATGTCCACATGTTTTGTTTCATGTTTAAAAACCCGTCATTTTAAAACATATACTTCAGTGTTTTCTTAGTTTATTTACAAGGATTTGCAACCATTGTCACTAACTCCAGAGTATTTTCATCACCCCAAAAAAGAAATCCCATACCCCTTAAGCAGCCACTCCCAACTCCCTCCTTCCCCCTTATTCTCTCTTCCCTCCACCTCCCAACTACTCATCTGCTTCCTGTCTCTACGGATTTGCTGATCCTGTACACTTCACATAGATGAAATCATACAATATGTGGCCTTTTGTGTCTGGCTTCTTTCATAGGATAGCGTTTTTAAGGTTGGACCATGTTGTAGCATGTGTCAGAACGTCATTCTTTTTGTTGCTGAATAGCAGTCTACTGGAGGGATAGACATTTTGTTTATTCGTTTGTCAGTTAGTGGACACTTGAGTTGCTTTCACTTTGGGCTAATAATGCTGCCATGAACATTTGTAGGTGCATTTTTTTCTTTTTTCCTTTATTTTTTGAGACAGAGTCTCCCCGCGTTGCCCAGGCTGGAGTGCAGTGGTGTGATCTCAGCTCACTGCAACCTCCATCCCCTGAGTTCAAGCGATTGTCATGTCTCAGCCTCCCAAGTAGCTGGGATTACAGGTGCCTGCCACCACGCCTGGCTAATTTTTGTATAGTAGAGATGGGGTTTCACCATGTTGCCCAGGCTGGTCTTGAACTCCTGACCTCAGGTGATCTACCCACCTGGGCCTTCCTGGGATTACAGGCGTGAGCCATCACACCTGGCCAGTGAACATACATTTTCAATTATCCTGGGTATATATCTAGAAGTGGGATTGTGGGGTCATATGGTAACAGCTGTATATTTAACGTTTTGAATAACTGCCAAACTGTTTTCCACAGCTGCACCGTTGGAAAATGGCTACCCCACTTTACCTTTCCACCAGCAATGTATGAAAGTCCTTTTGTCCATTTTTAATTGAGTTAATGAAGCAGTATTTTAAAAGTAAAAAGTGGATATACCTTAAGTATCCAAACACAGGAAGTTGGTTTAATAAATTATGACACTCCATAGGACAGAATAATGCTGAATCTATTACCAAAAAAGGTAGATCTATAAGTGTTAACAGAATATGTTAGACAAAGAAAGCAAGTAGCCCTATTTGCATGACTACCAAAGCTGTAGCTATGTGTTTGTGCCAGAAAAGTCTGGAAGAATAAACAACAAACCAAATAAGGGCAGTGAAAATGCAGGGCATGTGATGGGGGATTCAAGTTTTATTTTCTCATCTTTGGTATTGGTTCTTTTTAAAATAAACATGTATTTCTGTGGTAATTTTTAAGCCATATGTTTAGGTAAAACAGATATCAAAGGCAGTTTGTGCTTGGCCTAAGGTTATTAGGGGAAGGTTTGAGAAGTTCTATGAACTCCTACTGGAAAGCAACTTCATGTCAAAATTTATTAAATGGGGCATTTTTGTCTTGTCAAAATGTTCATCGAAACATTGGCTCTGGCTGTGAAAATTCTCTCATCATAAAAAGGATTGTTGACAATAAGTACAACAGAAAGTACTAAAATTAAATTTAGCTCATGATATAAATACTAAGTGAAAAACATCAAGATATAGAAATGTAATCAGTATACATGAACAGTATGACCTCAGTGGTCTCAAATCTATTCTTGCATACACCAAAATGTAAAAAGAAGTTTCTCTGAGTCGTGGGATTATAGGTGATTATCTTCTTCTTTATATCTTTTCCCCCCCAAACTTTCTACAATCATATGTATAACATTTACAGTTTAAAATGCTTTAAATTTAGTTTGTAGCTTGCCCATGTTTAACCAGTGAGGTCTAAAATGCTAGCTATGTGATATGACTTAAGGCCCATATGACTCAAAAATTGGAGTGCTGGTTAAAAAATGGTGTTTTCCAGGAATATGCAGTGACAGGAAGATGAAAATGCTATTATATAAGTTAAAGTAGTATATGGCATACAATTCCAGTTTTTAAAAAAGCACACACATATATGCTTATAAAGATACTAGAAGAAAACAAAATACCAACAGGTCAGTTATTTGTTGGCATAGGGCATGTAGGCGATTACCTTCCCCTTCTTGTGTCCTTCTGTTTCCAGTTATTTATTCACTTATTTGACATGGAGTCTCACTCTGTCGCCTAGGCTGGACTGCAGTGGCGTGATCTCAGTTCACTGCAACATCTGCCTCCTGACTTCAAGTGATTCTCCTGCCTCAGCCTCCCGAGTAGCTGGGATTACAGGTGCACACCACAATGCCAGGCTAATTTTTGTATTTTTTGTAGAGATGGGGTTTCCTTACATTGGCCAGGCTGGTCTCAAATTCCTGGCCTCAAGTGATCCGCCCGCCTTGGCCTCCCAAAGTGTTGGGATTACAGGTGTGAGCCACCGTGCCCGGCCCTCTGTTTCAAGTTATTTATAATGAACATTGTAAGCACCTTTTATAATTTGAAAAATTTCGCAATTTAGTTTGAGAAGAAAAACATTGCCTTTATCTAGATATGGAATATCGGCCATCTTTTCTACTTGTCTTTCTCTTCCGTGCCTCCCAGCCATCCTTCTATTCCTCCTCTACTTGGTGCCATGGGTTTCTCTCGCCTTCCATTCCCATAGCTGCTCCTCTGTCTGGAGCTCATTTCTTCTTCTCCAGAACATAGCAATCTCTTAACCTAGTTTGTTTTCCTGCCAGCTGTCCCTTCTCTCTCTCTCTCTCTCTGACCTATTTCTGGAAGCACAAATGCTGGAATAATCCACGTGGATGACGCTGCTCCCTTGCTTAACAGCCCGTGGCTCACCATCCTAATGCTATTACTGGGAGTGCTCAGCCTGACCTTGTTACTGGCTGCCTTTTACAGGGCTGGGGAGTGGGGTGCAACAGTTACCAAGCCCCACCATGGGCCAGGCTCTGGAGGGCAGGCTTTTTTTTGTTAACTCACCTTTTGTGACAAAACCATGCAGCTTGACCATGCTAGCTTGGAAGTAGGGTTCCAAAGTGTGTATTCACGCTACTTACAGACTCAGCTCTGCTGCTGACCTTAAACTTGTTTAATCCCCCTGCTGCTTCTCAGCTGTAACACCGATGTCCTGCCTCCCTCCCAGGATAGTTTTGTGTTTCTGTGGCAGTTGGTAGCTGGTTTCCTTGTGAGCTGTTGTCCCTAAGGGATGCCCTGTAGGCCTTTGTTGCCTAGAGGTCTCTGGAACTGTGCTGGCTGTCCCTTTGCTGTAGGAGCTCAGCCCAACTCATGAGCTCCCCATTCTCTCTCCAGCCCCAGGGTGGGCTCCACATGGCAGATGTTTCTCATCAGAAATGTCCCCACTGTCACCTCCCCCATAAATGCATCCCTCTCAGATTTGACTCCGTTGAAATGTTCAGACCAGCGCTCCCAATTATCTTTATGTTCAGGGAGTCATGTCTTTGAATCTTGAAGGGACACACTCTGGAACACCTACCAAATTAACAGGGCCACACTGGCCTCCCTTCCCCCTTAACCATTTTGTCCTCATCTCCAGCAACGGCAACATAACCCCTGGGTCTCCCAAAGAAATCTAGGCCGCAGCACCCACATCTCCCTCTCCTCAACCCCACATGCCAAATCCAGCTCCTTCGCTTTCTCTTTCCTAAGCATGCTCCAAGTCCATCCCACTACATTGCTTTGTGGGCCTAAAAGGAAGAGGCTGTAGCACAAAACAAGATTTAAGGAGTTTACCTGAGCCAAAGTGAGGACAGATGCCTGGAAGGCCCAGACCCAAGTAACCTTGAACATTGTTTGGCCTTTGTTACAAGCAGTTTTTTTTTTTTTTTGTAAAGGCAAAAAAGAGGGACAGGGAGTTGGCTGATACAAATTGTCAGGAATTCTCATTGGTTTACAGAAATAACATTGATTAGTGATTGGCTATACATTGTTACACTACAGGGTGTGGGTTATAGTGTCCAGTGTGGCATTATTAGGTTGTTTTTTAGCTACTTGTGTGAATAGCAAGCAGTTTCAAGAGATGAGGCCAGGTGTGGTGGCTCATGTCTGTAATCCCAGCACCATGGGAGGCTGAGGTGCGCAGGTAACTTGAGGTCAGGAGTTCGAGACCAGCCTGGCCAACATGGTGAAACCCTGTCTCTACTAAAAATACAAAAATTAGCCTGGCATGGTGGTTTATGCCTGTAATCCCAACTACTTGGGAGGCTGAGGCAGGAAAATCACTTAAACCTGGGAGAATGAGGTTGCAGTGAGCCGAGATTGTGCCACTGCACTCCAGCCTGGGAGACAGAGAGATACTCTAGTCTCAAAATAATAATAATAATAATAATAAGATGAATACACAGCTCAAAGTGGGGACTAGAATGTTATTGCTGTCTCATTTTCATGACTCCCTGGGCCTGATAATTTAAAAGGACTTGCATTCCTCAGATAAAAGTTACTTTCGGCCGGGCGCGGTGGCTCAAGCCTGTAATCCCAGCACTTTGGGAGGCCGAGACGGGCGGATCACAAGGTCAGGAGATCAAGACCATCCTGGCTAACCCGGTGAAACCCCGTCTCTACTAAAAATACAAAAAACTAGCCGGGCGAGGTGGCGGGCGCCTGTAGTCCCAGCTACTCCGGAGGCTGAGGCAGGAGAATGGCGTGAACCCAGGAGGCGGAGCTTGCAGTGAGGTGAGATCTGGCCACTGCACTCCAGCCCGGGTGACAGAGCAAGACTCCGTCTCAAAAAAAAAAAAAAAAAAGTTACTTTCTCACCTTTAGTCCATGACTTCCTTGCGTCTTGTCTGAATCGTTGCCATAGGCTCCTCTCATTTTTTCCTTGGCATCTCCAGCCTCACTCTGCCCCTTCCCCTGTCCCTCCCCAAGGCAGCCACTGTTCCCGCTATTGCTGCCACTCAGGGCAGCATGACCTAGCTGGCGCACTCCCTGTATTACCAACCTTGAGCTAAGTGCTTTATGCACTGACTCTTATCATTCTCCTGATAACCCCAGAGGGTAGATTTTAAGATCTCCACTTGACAGATTAGCAAAACCAAGCTTCAGAGAGGTCAGGTAACTAGCCTCAGTGGTGGTCCGGGACCAGGCAGCCACAGCCTGTCCCTGAAACCACTAGATGCTTGTGCTGCCTCAAGGCTGCCTCCCTGCCGTGGCCTGGGCCTGTCTGTTGACTTCCTTGTGAACAGACAGGGACCCTGGGTCTTTGGCTGTCAAATGTTTAATAAGTGGGTGCTTGCCTTGCAGGGAACCCACACCACCCTTACTCAGCCCCCTGGCTTTGGTTGGGGTCAGGCTCCACCATTTGCTGACCCTTATCTTTACTGCAAAAGTTCACCCTGACGGGAGGAATGTTTTAAAAGGTTTTTTTTTTTTTTT
>NW_016808228.1:2095995-2103098 GCF_001698545.2 Rhinopithecus bieti | reverse complement strand
TTTTTTGAGACGGAGTCTCGCTCTGTCGCCCAGGCTGGAGTGCAGTGGCCGGATCTCAGCTCACTGCAAGCTCCGCCTCCCGGGTTTACGCCATTCTCCTGCCTCAGCCTCCGGAGTAGCTGGGACTACAGGCGCCCGCCACCTCGCCCGGCTAGTTTTTTGTGTTTTAGTAGAGACGGAGTTTCACCGTGTTAGCCAGGATGGTCTCGATCTCCTGACCTCGTGATCTGCCCGTCTCGGCCTCCCAAAGTGCTGGGATTACAGGCTTGAGCCACCGCGCCCGGCCTAAAAAGTTTTAAATTATAGCATCCGTTACAACAACATTTTCCATTGTGAAACCCCACAGAATTGATACTGTGCTGCCAGGATCAATCCTGACTGTGTCTGCCAGCTGCCAAAAAACCGGTTAGACGTGTTAAGTTCAGAAAACCTATTGTCTGATGCTTTCTCACTGATTAAATAAATGAGTTGTATTGACCCAGCATGTTGTAATAGTTGAAAGGTTATAAATTAATTGCATATACTCTATCCTATATGTAGATGTCTGAATAGCTACCATGGTACAAGCAAGAAGAGATTTTAGAAAGCTAAAACCATTGGCTTTTCTCACACTCTCGCCCTTCTTTTCACTTTTTCTCAGTTCATCTTGGGTAGAAGATGTGTGATCAGACCTTTCTTGTTAATGTATTTGGCTCATGTGACAAATGTTTCAAACAAAGAGCTCTGAGACCAGTTTTCAAGAAATCTCAACAACTCAGCTACTGTTCAACATGTGCAGAAATCGTAAGTGCCACTTTAAAAAAAATTTAGTTATCTGTCTTAAAACAGTCAAGCGAGAGTCCTGTGACAGACGAGTTGCCATAGAATCAGTTTCTATAACACACAATTTTCAGTATGCCTAGGCTTCGCGAGGCAGTATAGCATAGGGGTTCAGGATGTGTACTCTAGTGTCTGACTGCCTGGGTCCAAATCCTATTTATGTTCCTAGTTAGTGGTGTGCAAGGAGGTTCTCACCTTTCTCCTGAAGCCTGTTTTCCCATCTGCAAATAGAAATACTAATAGCACCTACATCATAAGAGTTTTATGAGGATCACATGATTTCATTTGATAACTTATTTTAAACAGTACCCAGCAAGGAAAGTGCTCAATGAATGTTTTAGCTTCTATTCTTTCTTAGGGCTAATACTTTTTTCTTCTGACTTCTACAAGTCTGCTTGGCAGGCAATCAAGCTAAAAGAGAAGCTGGCAAATAAACAGTCTGGGAGCATCTTTCCAAGGACAGGTCCCAGTGGTGTGTGGGTCCAGCTCTAATGAAGATGGAATCTTACAGGGCCTCAGTAGTGAGCAAAATTCAGCTCAGAAGTACTCCTTCGGCCTAAGCCTTCAACAAAGACTAGGAATGGAATACAAATCCTGGAATTTTTCAAAGTACACAAAATCAAGTCCGCACCAGAGGTGGCTGTGCACAGGCTTCAGATCTTGCAGGAAAAATGCCCACAGCATCACTGAAGCCCTAAGAATTAGTCCTATCTCAGAGAATTTGCAAAGCTGTGCTCAATAGTGCAGCTGAGCAGAGCCCACACTTGGTGAAAAGTGGTAAAGCACTCCTCCTGAAAAGCACAGTAGGAAATCCTCACATATTTAAAACAACAAAATCCGTAATACAATCAAAGAGAGGAATACATTTTATCCAACTGAAAAAGAAAGGGCGCTTTTTATCCTTCTGATTCCATTGTAACCCCTGACAGTGATTACATTAAAAATTACTCCCTTAAAGCAAATAGCAAGTAAACAGCCTAGGGTGGCATAAAAACGCTTTGATACAGCATAGCAATTTGGATGTGTCTTCAGTCTAGGTGTAAGGGGCTTCTACCTGTAGTATATTTCTACAGCCTATGTTCTAACTTGGCTCTGTGAATTGTAGAACTGAGGACATTTAGTTCTTAAAAACAAACCTGCTTTCTGGGGGCCTTACCCCCGCCCCCCATTATTTATTAATCTAACTCTTCTGCTTTTTAAACAGCTTCCCCTGCAAAATCCCAGATTTTGAGTCCTCTGTGGCACACAGGTTCTCCCAGGCACAGGGGCCAGGCCTGGAGATACTCTTCTAGGGAACAGTTGACAGCTGGCACTACTATTAGGTTGGTGCAAAAGTAATTATGGTTTTTGCCATTGCTTTCAATTGAAGCAATGGTGCGATCTCGGCTCATTGTAACCTCTGACTCCAGGGTTCAAGCAATTCTCGTGCCTCAGCCTCCTGAGTAGCTGACGTTACAGGCATGCACCACCACGCCTAGCTAATTTTTGTAGTTCTAGTAGAGAGAGGGTTTCACCATGTTGGCCAGGCTGGTTTTGAACTCCTGACCTCAGGTGATACACCCATCTTGGCCTCCCAAAGTGTTGGGATTACAGGTGTGAACCACCGTGCCCAGCCCACACCATCTTACTTAATTCTCATAACAATTCTCATTGCTTTCAATTGAAAGCAATGGCAAAAACCACAATTACTTTAATACAATCTCTACTCTCTACTTGGGGGTTCCCAAATATTCAGACAGCATCATTCAGCTGAGGAGACATCCAGTGACTGACAGCTGGCCTTTCATTCAAGTGTCTGGGATTATGTAGACGCAGTCCCCACTGGGCCCTTTTCATGAATAGAAGTGACCCTTTATCTCAACCACTGTGGAATGTAGCTGACCTCACTTTTCTGATATCTGGCTTCCTCAGCGGGAGTGAACACCAAAATACAAGAAAGCACTTGGCAAACTGCCCAACCATTAAAAGTTTGATGGCCTTATATCTAGATAGTTGATTCTCCAGGTTGGAGGCTATTTGAGGTTTATTTTACATAAAGAACCCCCAGAAGAGGGCACACACCAGTGAGAAGTACCACGTGCCTCAGATCTTCACAGCCAGGAGGACCCCGAACCACACACACACATCCTGCAAAAGTCTAGAGCCAGCCTAAGGAGGTGATGAGACGAGGCTGCCTTGCCTGAGCCCCCCGAGATGGCCCTTGTGAAAAGTATACCCCATGACCCAGTGTCTCATTTAAATTACCTCATGTGAACTGCTCAAGTGTATCAGGCAGCCTCAGTAATAATAACAGATGCATATTGTGTGCCATGCACTGCTCTCTCCGCATGCCATACAGAGTCTGGAGGAGGTGTTGTCTCCCGTTTACAGAAGAGCCAGAGACACTGACAAGTAAATCCCTCAGGCCACACAGCAGAGCCAGGATTTGCCCCCAGGCAGTCAGATCTAGACAGAGCCTGTGCTCTTAACCTTTTGCTCTACAAACTCTCAAACAGGTGTAACATTTTGCTTTTAAATTTTACATTCTTATACTTAAATAATTGTATTTATATGTTTATTCATTTATAAAATGTTTTGTTATACATTTATATTTTTAACATAGTTTATACAGATTTATATATTTTATATATTGTTTTATACATCAATTTAATAAACTAGCATTAACTGAGCACCTACTATATGCAAGTACTATGCTAAATACTTAAATACTGAGGAACAATGACAAATAAATCTATTAATATATGGATGGGAACAGAAAAGAGAACTAGCAGTGAATAAGCATCTGCTATGTACGGAGAAGTCTGCTAAAGTCTTCACCCACACTATCTTTTTGTTTTTTTGAGTCTCACTCTGTTGCCCAGGCTGGAGTGCAGTGGCATGATCTCCGCTCACTGCAACCTCTGACTCCAGGGTTCAAGTGATTCTCGTGTCTCAGCCTCCTGAGTAGCTGAGGTTACAGCCATGCACCACCACACCCGGCTACTTTTTGTATTTTTAGTAGAGAGAGGGTTTCACCATGTTGGCCAGGCTGGTTTCGAACTCCTGACCTCAGGTGATACACCCACCTTGGCCTCCCAAAGTGTAGGGATTACAGGTGTGAACCACCGCGCCCGGCCCACACCATCTTACTTAATTCTCATAACAATCCTATGAAGCAGATCCTATGAAGAAGCTTTTCCAGATAAGGAAACTGAGGATCTCAGACTCTAACCTGTAAAACAACTATGTACAGATTAAAATATCAAGTACCTTCAACTTTTCTCGGATAGAGGGGGTCCGGGACAGTAAGTGCAGGCTGGCTTCTCTGGGAGGGAGCAGGTACAGAGAGGTGGGGACAGCACCCAAGATTCTGCTTAGTGATGTTCCAGCAGAATTTGTAACTTTGATCTGCCTTCTCATTCTCTGCAAAAACGCATGCAAGATCACAGAAGAGGCAAAAAGGAGAAGGCTTGAGTTGGATCAGCCACACCAAAGTCTAGAAGACTATGGAGCCAGCCTGTCTGGGTCCAAATCCTGTCTCTCCCTCTTTCTTGGAAGGTGCCCCCTGAGTAATCACTTAGTCTTTCTGTGCCTCAGTTTCCTCTTCTGTAAAGTGGGGATAAGAGTGCCCATTCAAGGTGACTCCTGCGAGGATTAAACAAATGCGATTTAAAGCACTTAGAACAATGCCCCTCACACTTCAGGCGCTTGGGGCGAGGGGATGCTTCAGTCTGACGGAAGTCACTAAATGTGCATCCTGGTAGAACTGTGCCAGCCCTTCATTCTAAAAGGCTGGAGGTGGCCTCAGAAGTGAGGGATCCCAGATGCCTGGGCGTGGGCTCAGAAGCCCCAGGTCTGAGCTTGCGTGCCCACCGACCCACGGCCATCTCCTTTTGCCGCCCCCAAGCCAGGGACCTGATTCCTGCGTGAAGAAAAGAAAACCTAAGGGTGGGCCTCCTAATGCCTCAGAGACTCCGTCTCAGAACCCAGCAACTACTTTTATTTTTGTTTATTTAGATTAACAAACGAAGAGGGTTTCCGGTTCCTTGTTGGGGGAGCACCATAGCTACCTGCGGCCAAGCCTTGTAGCCATCTCCTCTCCCGTCCTCTCTCTGCCTGCAGGAGCCACGGGCTCGCAGCCCGCAATCAAGTCCCACAGAACGGAGATCTGCACAAGAGGCTTGGGGATGGGAGGGCCGTGTCGCGGGAGCCTCACCGGCCTCCCCAGAAGCGGGAAGTCCCGAGGTGGAATCCCGGTTTGGCCCTTCCCTCGGTGTGCGTCCTCGGGCAAATCACCCAGCATTCCTGAGCCTCAGTTTGCCCGCCGGTAAAATGAGCCTGACACTCCCTGCCTCTCCGGGGTAGTGTGCGCAGCAGCGCTGACGCGGACATCGCACCGGGCACTGCGCCAGAGCGCGCGCCCAGGTGCCGGGGTCTGGGGGCTCAGGCGCAGCAGCCGGGCCCGCAGCTGCTGGCGTCATCGCGGAGGGCGGGACCGTGGGGCGGCGCTCCGAGCCGGGGACGGCAGCTGGAGCGGCGCCCACCGCGGCTCAGCGCATCCCCGCTCTCCGCTTCCCTCCCCGCCGCGTCCCCGCGCGAAGATGGCAACCGAGGCGCTGCACGAGAACGAGACGCTGGCGTCGCTGAAGAGCGAGGCCGAAAGCCTCAAGGGCAAGCTGGAGGAGGAGCGGGCCAAGCTGCACGACGTGGAGCGTGAGTGCGGGCTGGGAGGCGGGCGGGGCAAGCCGGACACCCTCGCGACTTCCCTGGCGGGGGCGGCCGGGGCTGCGACGGGAGCCAGGCCCGCGCCACCTCCCGGGAGCAGGGCCCCAGGGCCCGGGCGCGCAGGTGAGCCGCGGGTAGCAGTCCCGAGCCCCGGGGCGCGCGGGCGTGGGGCCCTTGGAGGGTCCGGGCACCTGGTAGACCCCCGCCGCCAGCTAGCGGAGGACTGCGGGACTTGCTAACCTCGTCACCTGCCTGGAAGCTGCGAACTGATCGCGTTCTTGCCCCTCCCATGCGGAGGGCAAGAGGTGGGGTGTCGGTGGTGACGACCGAGCGCGGCGAGCCCGTGTGGGCGCGGCCTGGGAGAGACTCCTGTTTTGTTTTTTAATGATCGTCTAGCTTTCTCCATCACTGTTTTGTGTTTTCTCAGTTTTGCTTTTATGAGACTGCAATTTCAAAGCTCATGTTTCCAACCTCTCCCCTATCCTTGGGGGCGGGAAGCTGGATGACTGAGAGAGAAGGGAAGTGGAGGAGCTCACCAAATTCAACCTTTCAGTTCGTTTAAGGCTGTTTAAGAAGCTTTTGGATCGATCTGGTGGATTGGCATAAAAGAGCCATAGCAATCTTAAACTTGCATTGTTCACCACCACCACCACCGTAATTCAGAACTGACTGTGATTTTTATGAGTGAGTGATTAGATTAAATAGCCAGGTTCAGTGACTCTTGGCCAGAACAATATTCCTTTATTTTGTCAGAGGGCTCCTCCTCAGCAGAGCTTGGGCTGGGGACCAGGCTTGGGGAAGTGGTAGTATCTGCTCACTTTCCAGCTCCGAGGGTGGCATCTCCCCTTTGCTGAGCAAGGCCTCACACCGTGCCCTCGCGCACACCTTGACGTTGTTCTCCTGCCGTTCCTAATCGGTGCCACCCTTTACATTCTATTTGGAATGGAAAAATGGGGTTCATGCTAGGGCCTTTAGCCTTTGATCTCTGAAGATGACTTAAGAGAAGTGGATGACCTGAATCTAGCGTGTGCTGTGCTTTCCTAGGGGTCTCCTTTAAACAGGAGGCACTCTAAGCTTAGAAATCGTATCCAGCAATCACTAACCACAAACCCCAAATAATGTGGTAATGCGAATTGAGAATTACTTTTCTTACATAACAAGAGCAAAGGTGGAAGATCACCTGCTTTTGTTCCGCTGCACCCCCCACTCCCACTACCCCCCATCAGGGACCCAGGCTCCTTCTGCTTTCTTCTCCACACCTTAGAGCAGTGGCATTTGCCCCATGATTATAATATGATTGCCACAGCTCCAGACATCACTTCTGTATCCAAGGCAGGAAGAAGGGGGAATATGGACACCAATCTCTCTTTGCTGCCTATCAAGAAAGCAAAGCAAAAGTTTTCCCAGAAATCCTCCTCCCAGTGTGAGACCAGCCTGGCCAACATGGTGAAAAGTATTCATAGGTCGTCTAACTTATCCATTTGACAGATGAGGAAACTGAAGCACAAAGAAGTTAAAAGACTTACCGAAGGTCCCCTGCTGATAAGTTAAAGGACTTACCGGATGCACGCCCCCCCCCC
>NW_016808228.1:2091381-2095593 GCF_001698545.2 Rhinopithecus bieti | reverse complement strand
CCCCCCCCCCCCCTGCCCGCCAGGCAATCAGAGTACCAGCTCAGGCTCACTTCAAATTTCTTTTGCCAAACCCCTTTGAGCTTCATGCAGAGGGCGTTCTCCAGAAACTCACTTATTCAGTAGTGCAGGCTGCATGCCTGGATAGTTTCAGCTTTTCTGTGAATTTGTAAGTTGCCTTAAGACAGAGAGATAGCAGAGATGCAGCTTTTCAACAGGGAACCTCAGGGGGCAAATGCAGTCAATCCAAAAGAGGAAACTTTTTTTTGTCTTGCCAAGAGTGTGGTGCCCTCAAAAGCTAGGGCCAGATTTTAGACCCACAGTGGAAGGGTCTGTCCCTACCTGCATGTGTCAGAATTTTGAGCTGGAAAGACCAGAGTCATGTGGCTGTGTCCCTCTTGATGCCCCTGCAGCTGCCAGACCACTTCTCTTCCACGCCCCATAAAACCTTTGCTCTCTGAAGGTTCTTATCACTCTATTGACCACTTCCCCTTTGACATGTCTCCTGATCTCCCAGACAGGTTCTCTCATTTCTTTTCCTTCTTTTTTTTTTTGGGTGGGGGGGACAGAGTCTCACTCTGTCGTGCCCAGGCTGGAGTGCAATGGTGCGGTCTTGGCTCACTGCACCTCCACCTCCCGGGTTCAAGCGATTCTCCTGCCTCAGCCTCCCAAGTAGCTGGGACTATAGGCATGTGCCACCACACCCAGGTAATTTTGTATTTTAGTAAGCTTCACCATGTTGGCCAGGCTGGTCTCGAACTCCTGACCTCAAGTGATATGCCCGCCTGAGCCTCCAAAAGTACTGGGATTATAGGTGTGAGCCACCGTGCTCAGCCATTCTTTTCTTTATTCATCTGGTTTTTTTTTTTTTAAGAGACAGGGTCTCAGCCAGGCAGGGTGGCTCAGACCTGTAATCCCAGCACTTAGGGAGGCCAAGGCAGGTGGATCATGAGGTCAGGAGATCGAGACCATCCTGGCCAATGCGGTGAAACCCCGTCTCTAACAAAATTAATTGGGCGCGGTAGCAGGTGCCTGTAATCTCAGCTACTTGGGAGGCTGAGGCAGGAGAATAGCTTGAACCAGGTTCAAGCTTAGAGGTTGCAGTGAGCTGAGATCTTGCCACTGCACTCCAGCCTGGTGAAGTGAGACTCATCTCAAAAAAAAGACAAAAGAGAGAGAGAGACAGGGTCTCACTCTGTCACCCAGGCTGGAGTGGAGTGGAGTTATAGCTCAGTGCAGCTTCAACCTCCTGGGCTCAAGCAGTCCTCCTGCCTCAGCCTCCCAGGTAACTGGGACTACAGGTACGTACTCCTACACCTGGCTACTTTTGTTTCAAAATTCGTCGTAGAGACAGGATCTCACTATGTTGCCCAGGCGGGTCTTGAACTCCTGACCTCAAATGATCCTACCACCTTGTCCTCCTAAAGTGCTGGGATTATAGGCATGAGCCACTGTGTGCCTAGCCAGGTTCTCTCACTTCTTAAGGACTTTGGCATTTCTTCGGACTGTGGCTTGAGTCTTCTTCTTGCCCCTAAGCCCTGCCCCATCCTGTGAGATGACATGCGGCCCCTCACCTTCACAACCCCTGCCGCACACATGCCTGGGTTCTTGTCAGCACTCAGGACTGCTCCTCTTCCCACATCTCCAATCACTGCCTCCACCTCCAAGCATACTCTCTCCCTGGGGAGATCTCCTTCCTCCAGGATCCTAGTTCTCCTCTCCTCTCTTCCAGTCTCTCAGCCCCTTCCTTTCTTCTCTTCCTTCAGTATCCAGTGTTGAGACTTTAGCCACCATTTCAGCAACCGTCTTGCCAAGCAATCCAAATTTCCTTGTCCTTCTGTCTCTTCATGGGAGCTGCCTGGCAGAACCTCAGCCTGGATGAATCTACTGTCCCCTCTCTCTCGTGCCTGCAGCTGAACATCAGATGCTGCTGTAGAAGCGGCACACAGGAGGCTCACTGAGACCACTCTCAGTCCCACAGTCACTAGTTCACCGAGGCTCTCAGAGCTGGCTGGAGTTTCTCTGGTCAGCTCTTCACAGTGAAAATTTTAGACTCTCTCTATGCGGCATGGGTCTCTGACTCCTCCCCTTCCACCGGGACTCCTTCTCCACAGAAAATGGAAGCTCTAAACTGATCCCTCCATGTCACACTTCCAAACCCACCTCCACATGCAGTGACCTCAAACCTGTCCCTGTCATGGCTTTGTCAGTCCCCTCCCACCACCAAGCGTGAGATCCTATCATCTCCAGCCTTCAGTCAGCTTGACCTAGTGGTTATTCCTGTCTGTACCCCTCTGTTGACATGTACACACACCCAAGCCTGTCACTCATTCAACACATTCTGCCAGCCCATTGTATGTCAGGCACTGTTCTCAGCCCTGGGGATACTGAGGTGAACAAGTCAGACCAGCATCCCTCCCTGGCAGAGCTTCCATTCCAGTGCGGGAGTGACACACTAGGTGACACGCTAGATGACATGCGTTAGGGAGAAAATAACTAAAGCAGACAGCGGAAAATGAGGTGTGGGGAGCAGAAGCTTTAGAGAAGGTAGCCCAGGGAAGCCTCATTGAGAAGGGCCTTTGAATCCGGACCCGAAGGAAGAGAACCAGCACCAGGACTACCATCTGGAGAGCAAGCTTCAAGCAAAAGGAGGAGCTAGGCAGAGGCCCTGGGAGGGGCTGTGTTTGGCATATCTGATGTATCTGAGGAAGAACGAGGAGGCAGGTGTGTCTGGAGGGGAGTGTGCAGGGCAGAATCCAGCTGCAGGTTATGCTGGGAGCTCATGCAGGACCCTGTGGGCACAGTGAAGATTTGGGCTCTTATTCCCAGTGAGTCGGGAAGCCCTTGGAGGGTTTCTAGAGAGAGGATGGATCTGATTGCTTTACTGGGCTCACTCTGCCTGTCATGTTTTGTGACAGAACAAGACAGCTTGAGGGAGGGAAATAAAGTGTGAGAGCTAAGTGACCTGGGGTGAGAATTCTTGACAAATATCTCTTTCCCTCTTATCAGAGAGCCTGCCTTGGGTGCCACTTTCCAGCTCCTAATGGAAGTTACAGCTGAAGGTGGAAGAGCGAGAGATGATTTCTGAGCTTCTCTTGGTCCCATAGTTGACCCTGCAGCCGCTTTTACCTTACCCCAGCCCAGACTCGCCCAGCTCCTTCCTCAGTGTGTTCATCCCTTGGCACTCAGGTGGGAAAGGGAGGAAAGGATGCTGATGAGTTTTACTTGTGAAAGTATAAGCTGGAGCCCTGCCAGGTGTCAAACAACTGTGCTGTCATTTTCCCTGTGTGAAGGAAAGTGGTATCATCACCATCTGTGGGATGAACAAGCAGGCTTAGCAAAGTCAAATGATTTGTTGAGGGTCATGTAGCTGGTTAGTGGTTGGGCTGGGATTCAGTTTGGGAATTTCTTTTCAGGGCTCCGCGCTGAGCAAGTGGCTGAGAGCCTGGGGAAGGTGGGAAGGGTCTGGTGAAGCTGGGGAGGACCATACACTGAGTCTGTTCACTCGCCAGAGCAGGGGCTGGCAGCCTGCACTTTCCTGTATCTCTTACAGTGACTGGCAGCCCCTTAGTGGACAGATCTGGTTTTTTTGTTTTGTTTTGTTTTGTTTTGAGATGGAGTCTCGCCCTGTCGCCTAGGCTGGGGTGCAGTGGCACGATCTCGGCTCACTGCAACCTCTGCCTCCTGGGTTCAAGCAATTCTGCCTCAGCCTCCTGGGTAGCTGCAATTACAGGCGCTTGCCACCACAACCGGCTAATTTTGTATTTTAGTAGAGACGGGGTTTCACCGTGTTAGGCTGGTCTCCAACTCCCAACCTTGTGATCTGCCCACCTTGGCCTCCCAAAGTGCTGGGATTATAGGCATGAGCCACCACGCCTGGCCTTTTAATTTTTTTAATTAATTAATTAATTTATTTATTTATTTTTTGAGATGGAGTCTCACTCTGTCACCCAGGCTGGAGTGCGGTGGCACAATCTCAGCTCACTGTAACTTCCACCTCCCAGGTTTAAGCCATTCTCCTGGCTCAGCCTCCTGAGTAGCTGGGACTACAGGTGCGTGCCACCATGCCTGGCTAATTTTGTATTTTAGTGGAGACCAGGTTTCACCATGTTGGCCAGGCTCTTCTCAAACTCCTGACCTCAGGTGATCTGCCCACCTCAGCCTCCCAAAAGTTCTGGGACCACAGGTGCACACTACCACACCCTGCTAATTTTT
>NW_016808228.1:2063815-2091297 GCF_001698545.2 Rhinopithecus bieti | reverse complement strand
GCGGTCTTGGCTCACTGCACCTCCACCTCCCGGGTTCAAGCGATTCTCCTGCCTCAGCCTCCCAAGTAGCTGGGACTATAGGCATGTGCCACCACACCCAGGTAATTTTTGTATTTTTAGTAAGCTTCACCATGTTGGCCAGGCTGGTCTCGAACTCCTGACCTCAAGTGATATGCCCGCCTGAGCCTCCAAAAGTACTGGGATTATAGGTGTGAGCCACCGTGCTCAGCCATTCTTTTCTTTATTCATCTGGTTTTTTTTTTTTTAAGAGACAGGGTCTCAGCCAGGCAGGGTGGCTCAGACCTGTAATCCCAGCACTTAGGGAGGCCAAGGCAGGTGGATCATGAGGTCAGGAGATCGAGACCATCCTGGCCAATGCGGTGAAACCCCGTCTCTAACAAAAATTAATTGGGCGCGGTAGCAGGTGCCTGTAATCTCAGCTACTTGGGAGGCTGAGGCAGGAGAATAGCTTGAACCAGGTTCAAGCTTAGAGGTTGCAGTGAGCTGAGATCTTGCCACTGCACTCCAGCCTGGTGAAGTGAGACTCATCTCAAAAAAAAGACAAAAAGAGAGAGAGAGACAGGGTCTCACTCTGTCACCCAGGCTGGAGTGGAGTGGAGTTATAGCTCAGTGCAGCTTCAACCTCCTGGGCTCAAGCAGTCCTCCTGCCTCAGCCTCCCAGGTAACTGGGACTACAGGTACGTACTCCTACACCTGGCTACTTTTGTTTCAAAATTCGTCGTAGAGACAGGATCTCACTATGTTGCCCAGGCGGGTCTTGAACTCCTGACCTCAAATGATCCTACCACCTTGTCCTCCTAAAGTGCTGGGATTATAGGCATGAGCCACTGTGTGCCTAGCCAGGTTCTCTCACTTCTTAAGGACTTTGGCATTTCTTCGGACTGTGGCTTGAGTCTTCTTCTTGCCCCTAAGCCCTGCCCCATCCTGTGAGATGACATGCGGCCCCCTCACCTTCACAACCCCTGCCGCACACATGCCTGGGTTCTTGTCAGCACTCAGGACTGCTCCTCTTCCCACATCTCCAATCACTGCCTCCACCTCCAAGCATACTCTCTCCCTGGGGAGATCTCCTTCCTCCAGGATCCTAGTTCTCCTCTCCTCTCTTCCAGTCTCTCAGCCCCTTCCTTTCTTCTCTTCCTTCAGTATCCAGTGTTGAGACTTTAGCCACCATTTCAGCAACCGTCTTGCCAAGCAATCCAAATTTCCTTGTCCTTCTGTCTCTTCATGGGAGCTGCCTGGCAGAACCTCAGCCTGGATGAATCTACTGTCCCCTCTCTCTCGTGCCTGCAGCTGAACATCAGATGCTGCTGTAGAAGCGGCACACAGGAGGCTCACTGAGACCACTCTCAGTCCCACAGTCACTAGTTCACCGAGGCTCTCAGAGCTGGCTGGAGTTTCTCTGGTCAGCTCTTCACAGTGAAAATTTTAGACTCTCTCTATGCGGCATGGGTCTCTGACTCCTCCCCTTCCACCGGGACTCCTTCTCCACAGAAAATGGAAGCTCTAAACTGATCCCTCCATGTCACACTTCCAAACCCACCTCCACATGCAGTGACCTCAAACCTGTCCCTGTCATGGCTTTGTCAGTCCCCTCCCACCACCAAGCGTGAGATCCTATCATCTCCAGCCTTCAGTCAGCTTGACCTAGTGGTTATTCCTGTCTGTACCCCTCTGTTGACATGTACACACACCCAAGCCTGTCACTCATTCAACACATTCTGCCAGCCCATTGTATGTCAGGCACTGTTCTCAGCCCTGGGGGATACTGAGGTGAACAAGTCAGACCAGCATCCCTCCCTGGCAGAGCTTCCATTCCAGTGCGGGAGTGACACACTAGGTGACACGCTAGATGACATGCGTTAGGGAGAAAATAACTAAAGCAGACAGCGGAAAATGAGGTGTGGGGGAGCAGAAGCTTTAGAGAAGGTAGCCCAGGGAAGCCTCATTGAGAAGGGCCTTTGAATCCGGACCCGAAGGAAGAGAACCAGCACCAGGACTACCATCTGGAGAGCAAGCTTCAAGCAAAAGGAGGAGCTAGGCAGAGGCCCTGGGAGGGGCTGTGTTTGGCATATCTGATGTATCTGAGGAAGAACGAGGAGGCAGGTGTGTCTGGAGGGGAGTGTGCAGGGCAGAATCCAGCTGCAGGTTATGCTGGGAGCTCATGCAGGACCCTGTGGGCACAGTGAAGATTTGGGCTCTTATTCCCAGTGAGTCGGGAAGCCCTTGGAGGGTTTCTAGAGAGAGGATGGATCTGATTGCTTTACTGGGCTCACTCTGCCTGTCATGTTTTGTGACAGAACAAGACAGCTTGAGGGAGGGAAATAAAGTGTGAGAGCTAAGTGACCTGGGGTGAGAATTCTTGACAAATATCTCTTTCCCTCTTATCAGAGAGCCTGCCTTGGGTGCCACTTTCCAGCTCCTAATGGAAGTTACAGCTGAAGGTGGAAGAGCGAGAGATGATTTCTGAGCTTCTCTTGGTCCCATAGTTGACCCTGCAGCCGCTTTTACCTTACCCCAGCCCAGACTCGCCCAGCTCCTTCCTCAGTGTGTTCATCCCTTGGCACTCAGGTGGGAAAGGGAGGAAAGGATGCTGATGAGTTTTACTTGTGAAAGTATAAGCTGGAGCCCTGACAGGTGTCAAACAACTGTGCTGTCATTTTTCCCTGTGTGAAGGAAAGTGGTATCATCACCATCTGTGGGATGAACAAGCAGGCTTAGCAAAGTCAAATGATTTGTTGAGGGTCATGTAGCTGGTTAGTGGTTGGGCTGGGATTCAGTTTGGGAATTTCTTTTCAGGGCTCCGCGCTGAGCAAGTGGCTGAGAGCCTGGGGGAAGGTGGGAAGGGTCTGGTGAAGCTGGGGAGGACCATACACTGAGTCTGTTCACTCGCCAGAGCAGGGGCTGGCAGCCTGCACTTTCCTGTATCTCTTACAGTGACTGGCAGCCCCTTAGTGGACAGATCTGGTTTTTTTGTTTTGTTTTGTTTTGTTTTGAGATGGAGTCTCGCCCTGTCGCCTAGGCTGGGGTGCAGTGGCACGATCTCGGCTCACTGCAACCTCTGCCTCCTGGGTTCAAGCAATTCTGCCTCAGCCTCCTGGGTAGCTGCAATTACAGGCGCTTGCCACCACAACCGGCTAATTTTTGTATTTTTAGTAGAGACGGGGTTTCACCGTGTTAGGCTGGTCTCCAACTCCCAACCTTGTGATCTGCCCACCTTGGCCTCCCAAAGTGCTGGGATTATAGGCATGAGCCACCACGCCTGGCCTTTTTAATTTTTTTAATTAATTAATTAATTTATTTATTTATTTTTTGAGATGGAGTCTCACTCTGTCACCCAGGCTGGAGTGCGGTGGCACAATCTCAGCTCACTGTAACTTCCACCTCCCAGGTTTAAGCCATTCTCCTGGCTCAGCCTCCTGAGTAGCTGGGACTACAGGTGCGTGCCACCATGCCTGGCTAATTTTTGTATTTTTAGTGGAGACCAGGTTTCACCATGTTGGCCAGGCTCTTCTCAAACTCCTGACCTCAGGTGATCTGCCCACCTCAGCCTCCCAAAGTGCTGGGATTACAGGCGAGAGCCACTGCACCTGGCCTGACAGATTTGTTTCTGACACACACAGGCCTTGTTTCTTGCCTAGCTGAGATTCCCAGCCCCTGTTTCATGATGACCTCAGCAGGATTTCCCATTTTGGAATCCAAGGATGGTTTGCTGTGAATTGGGAATGTGTGGCCAGACACAGAGTTTTATAGTACCAAATTAGGGTATGCGGCTGACACCAGAGGTGCATGGTTTATTCCCCAGAGCAACATGTGTTAGATGCCTGTACATTTTTGCATTTTAGTGTTATTGTATAGGTGACCCAGTAACCTCTGCCCTGGTCAGGGAGACCCCTTTAGACTATCAGCTGGAGTAACCAACTCATCCCAGTTTGCCTGGGACCCTAGGGGTGTGTGTGTGTGTGTGTTCATTTGTTTGTTTTTGAGACGGAGTCTTGCTCTGTTACCCAGGCTGGAGTGCATTTGCACGATCTCGGCTCATTGCAACCTCCGTCTTCCAGTTTCAAGCAGTTCTCCTGCCTCAGCCCCCCGGTAGCTGCGATTACAGGCACACACATCACGCCCAGCTAATTTTTGTATTTTTAGGAGAGATGAAGTTTTGCTGTGTTGGCCAAGCTGGTCTCGAGCTCCTGACTTCAGGTGATCCACCCACCTCGGCCTCCCAAAGTTCTGGGATTACAGGCGTGAGCCACCGTACCCAGCCAGACCCTAGGTTTTAAAATGGAAAGTCCTACACCCCAGGAGACCCTGCAGTCCTAGGCAAACCAGGATAGTTGTTACCTCCTATTAGCTTGGACTTGCCCAAATTCTTGCCTTAAGGTCCACACAATAAAATGTATAGCATAAACTTTGAGGGAAAAAGGAAGGTTTCCTCTTTTAGACCCTGAGTTCTTCACTTCCATCCCTTTGGCCCTCATCCCCAAGCCAGACCCGTGGCCAACATTAAATGTAGGAAGTATTAATAGCTTATATGGGTCCTCTGATGGGAAGCCAGCTCACATCAAACTCCACAGTCCCAAGCCCCGTTTTCCCCTTCCTCCCGCAGAGCTTCCTGCTTCTCCCAGAGCTTTCTCTTTGTCACTTTCTGCTTATCCTCTACCAGAGGCGAGTACTCCCTCGCTTGATTCCAAGGCATTTTAGAATCATGTGGTTACAGCACATGCTGCTGTACAAATTTCCACAAACTCAGTGGCTTGCAATAACATACATTTGTTTTCTTACAGCGCTGGAGGCCTGTAATCAGTGACGAAAATGGGTGGGCAGGTCCTTCGGGAGGCTTTAGGGGAGAATCCATTTCTTGCTTTTTCCAGCTTCTAGGGGCTGCCCATGTTCTCGGCCCAAAGCTCACATGACTCATAGCACTGCTTCTGTGGTCACCTCTCTCTCTGACTCTAACCCACCTGCTCCGTCTTACTAGGATCCGTGTGATTATGTTGGGCCCACCTGGATAATCCAGGATCATCTCCCCATCTCAAGATCCTTAATCACATCTATGAAGTCCCTTTTGCCATAAGATAGCATTGTCACTGGTTCTGGGGATTAGGATGTGGACACCTTTGGGAGCCATTGTTTAGCCTATCACACAGCTCTTAGATCAGGAGGGTTCCCCTGCTTCAGCTTCAGTCTTCCAGCACAAACCATTTCCTTCTCTTCCCAACAGCCCTGTCCCTTATAGATGAAAAAGCAGCTGAGATCCAGGGAGGGGTGAAGCGATTTCCCTAAGATTTTGCAGCTACTCTAGTGTTGAAAAGGGAGTAGAGAAGGTTCAGGCTCCCAGGACAGCTGTCCTCCTCACCATGCTAGACCTTCTCTTAGAAAGTTGAGATTTGCCAACAGTCTCCCTAACTGACCTAGTTCCATCTACCTCTTCTATTTCACCTTGGATCAGTCTATGCCTTGCTCGCTATTGCCAGTCACACTGGCCATCTTGGTGAGCTTCAGACCATCAAGCTTGTTCTTGCCTTCAGCCTTCAGACATGTTGTATACTCTCTTCTGGAATGTCCTCCCACTTCTTTGCATAGCTTATTTCATATATTCTGTCTCGGTTCATATTCCACCTCCTCAGAGGCACCTTCCCTTATTATAAAAAGCAGTAAATGTGCTGGGCACGGTGGCTCATGCCTGTAATCCCAGAACTTTGGGAGGCAGAGGCAGGTGGATTGCTTGAGCCCAGAAGATCAAGACCAGCCTGGGCAACATGGAGATTCCTTAATCTAAAATGGCCATGTCTGTCCCAACTTCCTACAATTTCAGCTCCCTTTCATTGTTCACTTCATCACTCTCTAAAATTACTTTCATTCATTTATTCTTTGTTGACTGATTGATGATTGGTTGATTTTATGTCTCCCTTATTAGAATGTAAGCACCTTGGCAGCAGGTACTTTATTTGTATTAATTACTGTGGATCACTCTCCTACAACAGTGAGCTAGGCTAAGTAAATATTTATCAAATGAAAAAAAAAAAGAGATTGGCATTGAAAAGAAAGAAAAGTAAATCCGTGTATGAAAAGGCGTCAATTTTTTTATTAAGTGAAAGAAAATAAAAAGCAGTGTGCCAAACGGTATATATAACATGATCTTAATAAACAGGGGGTGCTTGTATATGCAGTAAATGTCTGGAAGGATACACAGGGAACTTGTTATCTCTAGAGAGGGGTTTGGAAAGTGAAGGTGCTTTTCATTTTATACCCATCTATGCATTTACTGGGTTTTTTGTTTTGTTTTGTTTTTGTTTTGTTTTATTTTGTTTTTTTGAGCCAGGTTCTCACTCTGTCACCCAGGCTGGAGTACAGTGACCCGATCATGGCTCACTGCCACCTCAAACTCCTGGCCACCTCAGCCTCTCAAGTGGCTGGGACTACAGGTGTGTGCCACCACATCTGACTAATTTTTGCATTTTTTTGTAGAGACGAGGTTTCTCCATGTTGCCCAGGCTGGTCTTGATCTCCTGGGCTCAAGCAATCCACCTGCCTCTGCCTTCCAAAGTGCAGGGATTACAGGCATGAGCCACTGCACCCAGCACTTTTACTGCTTTTTAAATAAGGGAAAAATGAGTACTAGAATGGGAGTCAAGATCAAGAATAAAAGGAGGCCGGGCGTGGTGGCTCACTTTGGAAGGCTGAAACGGAAGGATCACTTGAGCCCAGGAGTTGGAGACCAGCCTGGGCAACATAGCGAGACCTCAACTCTCAAAAAACAATTAAAAATTAGCCAGGCATGATGGTGTGCACCTGTGGTCCCAGCTACTCGGGAGGCTGAGGTGGGAGGATCACTTGAGCCCAGGAGGTTGAGACTGCAATGAGCTATGATTGCACCACTGCACTCAAGCCCATGTGACAGAATAAGATCCTGTCTCAAAAAATAAAAAGAGAAAGGGGAAAACATTTCAGCTCTAAAGAGTCTTTAACTTGAAATTAAACTGAGGAGTAATCTGAAAGGCTCAAAGCAGACAAAACAGGAAGGACATGGTGTTCGTTTCAGCCAACAGGCACAGCAGCCTCCTGGGGCTGTGTGGCAGCTTCACCCCAATTCCCAGCTCCTTGAGGCAGATTCTAATATTGTAAAGGAACAAAGCAAGTTTATGTCGTTTCTCTGAGTACAAACCTAGACTAAATTTGATACACAGGATGTATTATCTGATACCATTAACTTTTCTATCTATTCTAAATGTAATTTTTTTGAAAAGTTTTATTCTTGAATGCTTTATGGCTTAGAGCCTTGAACTATTCTGATTTATGGCTTAGGGGAAAATCTAGGAAAACTAACTTTCTAGATTAGCCTGGAACAGACATACTCCTTGACTTTTTTCATATTCTAAGAACATGTGATCTGTATACTGAAGCTTACAGAAGTCGGTTTCTCTACAGTCATCCTCTTCCCTGTTGCTCGGCCACATGCCTCCTGCAGCCGTCAGAGGCAACAGAAAGCTAACCTGCCTTCATTTCCTTTCCCCTTCCTTTCTCTGCATTCACCATTATACTCGAGCTGGCTAATGCAAGGGTGTTTAGAGTACTTTCCCAATAAACAAATGCTCACTGTGGAAAAATCTAGAAATATAAAGAAAACAAGTCATTCATAATCTCAATACCTAGAGGAAGCCATTTTTAATATTTTGATGTACTTCATAGCTTATGTTTCCATGTTTGTGTATATATTTCTAAGCTTACTAGGGACTGTACTAGATAGAGGATTTGAGCCCAGTTTTAACATTCAGCAAAATGGACTGAGTAGCTCCCCATGTCATTTACATTTCTTTTAATGTCATCATTAAAAATTCTTATATGGAACCATATAGTATTCCATCTTAAAGATGGTCCCAGCCGGGCGCGATGGCTCAAGCCTGTAATCCCAGCACTTTGGGAGGCCGAGACGGGCAGATCACGAGGTCAGGAGATCGAGACCATCCTGGCTAACACGGTGAAACCCCGTCTCAACTAAAAAATACAAAAAACTAGCCAGGCAAGGTGGCGGGCGCCTGTAGTCCCAGCTACTCGGAAGGCTGAGGCAGGAGAATGGCGTGAACCCGGGAGGCGGAGCTTGCAGTGAGCCGAGATCCGGCCACTGCACTCCAGCCTGGGCGACAGAGCGAGACTCCATCTCAAAAAAAAAAAGATGGTCCCTAACTTAATTCTCCAAACCTTTTATTTAACTTTAAACAATTTTTTTATTACAGAAAGGTTGTCACATAGTTGGATATTTCTCTACTTTGTACACAATTATTCTCACTCTCCACAGAAAGGCTGCTCCTCATCTGGTGGTGGCAAGCACTAAAATTCTGATTTTAACAGAATAGTAGTAAAAATGCCTCAGTGATTTAAGTTGAAAGCAGTACATTGGCACATGGCTCTCGTACCCAGTATCAGGAATGTACAAATGTTTTTTATTAAAAAATGCAAAATAAATGATCTGTAGGCATAGACAATGACAGCAGTAAACCATTATATATTTTGTCAACTGAAACCAGTAACTGACGATTATAGTGATTTTCAGCCAGCCTTTTTCTTCAGTTTCTCCAACTGACTTCTCTGAAGTTATTGGTGAGGAACACTGCCTTGGGCTTCCTGTCACACAGTTCATTAATAAAGGTAAAGCACTAGTCTAGGAGTTAGAACATGCCACCTCCCATACCACCTCCCATTCCACCTGTTGCACCCACTCCAGGGTCCTTCTCTTCTTTAGGAATTTCTGTGTCTACAACTTCTGCTGTAGCTAACAGAGAGGCCATACCAGCAGCATCCGATAAAGCAGTTTTCACAACCTTTGTTGGGTCAATAATTCATTTTTCCACCATATTCACAAAATCTCCAACCATAGCATCATAACCAACTTCTGAGGAACTTTGCATAATTTTCTCAACTATCAAAGATCCTTCAACACCTGCATTCTTAGCAATGGTCATTGCGGGAATTTTGAGTGTTCCTTTAACAATTTCTATACCAATTTTTTGATCTTCATTAGCTGGAGTCAATGAGTCCAAGGCTGGAATGCATCGAAGCAGGGCACAACCCCCTCCCAAAACAACGCCTTCTTCAACAGCAGCTCTTGTAGCATTAAGGGCATCTGTAACTCTGTCTTTCTTTTCATTCACTTCAACATCACTTGTCCCACCAACCTTCAGCACAGCTACTCTATCTGAAAGTTTTGCCAGCCGTTCATTCAGTTTTTCCTTTTCATATTCACTAGTTGTGACATCTAACTGCTCAATGATTTCTTGAATACATTTTTCAATTTGAGCCTTGTCACCTTTTCCTTTTAAGAGCGTGGCATCGTCTTTGGTCACAATGACCTCTCCAACTTTTCCTAAGTCATGAGGCTGAACGTCTTCAAGATTTAGAGTCAACCCGTCTTCTCCAAACACTGCACCACCAGTAGCAATAGCCATATCTTTGAGCTGGTTCTTTCTATAGTCACCAAACCCTGGAGCCTTGACTGCCACAACCTGAAGACCAACCTTTAGCCTATTCAAGATGAGTATACTTAGAGCTTCTCCATCAACGTCTTCAGCAATTATGACCAAAGGCTTACAATGATCTTCGGCAATTTCAAGAGCAGGTACGATGGACTGAACATTAGAAATTTTCTTTTCACTCAACAGAACATAGGCATCCTGGAATTCACATTTCTGACCTTTTGATATATTAATAATAAAGTATGGAGAAATATAGCCTCAATCAAAATTCATGCCTTCAATAATTTCTAATTCATCATTCAGTGTTTTTCCATCCTTTACTGTGATGACACCCTTTCTTCCAACCTTTTTCATTGCATCAGAGATGATATTGCCAATTTCTTTGTCTCCGTTTGCAGAAATCATAGCAACTTGTGCAATTTCTTCAGGGGTGGTCACAGGTTTAGACTGCTTTTAAGTTCAGCAAGTACAGCATCAACAGCTAACATCACACCTCTCGTGATTTCCACTGGATTAGCACCTTTGCTAATCTTCTCGAAGCCTTCCTTGGCCATAGAGCGTGCCAGTACAGTAGCAGTGGTAGTGCCATCCCCAGCCTCTTCATTTTTGTTATTGGCGACATCTTGAACAAGTTTACCTCCAATGTTTTTATGTTTATCCTTTAAGTCAATTGACTTTGCAACAGTCACACCATCTTTTGTTACTTTGGAACTTCCCCAGCTCTGCTCAGTAATCACTATTCTTCCCTTTGGCCCCATTGTAATGGCCACAGCATCGGCTAAAAGGTCTACACCTTAAGCATTAAGGCTTGGGCATCTGCACCAAATTTTACGTCTTTGGCATAAGCCCGAGTGAGATGAGGAGCCGGTACCCTGGACATCGGTCTCATCTGGCGAAGGACTGTGGGTAACCAAAGCATTTCTGCGGGGCGGTGGCAGGGTGTGCACGCGGTGAGACAGGTCATCTGCGGCGAGTGAGGGACAGAGTGCAGGGCACACACAGCAATGAGCCCGTGTCCCCTCCCTGTGCCTCTCCCCCTGCCCTGCGGCACCGCGTGTCTCCAAACTTTTCATTAGGGAATTCAGGGTAGAATTTTTTGTGGCTCATTAATTTTTTTTGGAGATAGAGTCTCACTTTATTGCCTAAGCTGGAGTCCAGTAGCGTGATCTCTTGCCTCAGCCTCCGGAGTAGCTGGGATTATAGGCGCATACCACCAAGGCTGGCTAATTTTTATATATATATATATATATATTAACCATGTTGGCCAGGCTGGTCTGAAACTCCTGACCTCAGGTGATCTGCTTGCCTTAGCCTCTCAAAGTGCTGGGATTACAGGCATGAGCCACTGCGCTCAGCCTCATGAATTTTTTTAAGGCAATTCACAAATCTCTGACAAATACAAGTGAGATAAATGTGACTGTAAATGTTTTCCTTCCATACAGGTGTTTGAGAGGGGTTTTTTGTTTGTTTGTTTTTTCTTTCTTCAGCTTTTAAGTTCCAGGGTACATGTGCAGGATATGAAGTTTTGTTACATAGGTAAACATGTGTCATGTGGTTTGCTGCACAGATCAGCCCATCACCTAAGTATTAAGCCCAGCATCCATTAGCTATTCTTCCTGATGCTGTCCCTCCTGCTATGCCCCCGACAGGCCCCAGTATGTGTTGTTCCCCCGATGTGCACATGTGTTCTCATTGTTCAGCTCCCACTTATAAGTGAGAACATGTGGTTGTTTACAAGTGAGAACATGTGGCCATCGCCCCACCCTGTTTTTCCTCATTCTCCGTGAGTTGCCCCGACTAGCTAGTCAGTCCCAGTTCAAGAACCTGGATACCTCAGTTGAAGGTGTAGAATTCACTCGCCATTCCACTCTCCAGGAGCGCTGCGGTTCGCAGCTGCTTCTAATCAGCCATCTTGGCCCGCCTTGTGGTTTTTTTATTTTTTTTTTTTTTTTTTTTTTTTCTTTTTTTTTTTTTTTTTTTTTTTTTTTTTTTTTTTTTTTTTTTTTTTTTTTTTTTTTTTTTTTTTTTTTTTTTTGAGACAGAGTCTCGCTCTGTGGCCCAGGTACAGTGCAATGGGCCGGGATCTCAACTCTGCAAGCCCGCCCTCCCTGGGTTTACGCCATTCTTCCTGCCCCAGCCTCCCGAGTTAGCTGGGACTACAGGCGCCTACCACCTCGCCCGGCTAGTTTTTTGTATTTTTTTAGTAGAGACGGAGTTTCACTGGGTTAGCCAGGATGGTCTCAATCTCCTGACCTCGTGATCCGCCCGTGTCGGCCTCCCAGAGTGCTGGGATTACAAGCTTGAGCCACCGCGCCCGGCCTGGTTTTGTTTTTTAAGGCTAGTCAAGTGAAGCAGTGGGAGTGGAGAAGGAACAAAGAAATCTGTAACTGGTTGTAATTAATTAGTAGTAAACACCATTACACTCGGATCAGCCTATTTGAGGGTTTTGTATCCATCCTATCCCATTCTACTTTGGCACAGAATCAGACTACAGGAGTTTTTTTAAATTAGCATTAATTTTTTTTTCCTTGATTCCTTTAATCTACCAAAAGGTGCCATGAAAAGACTGTATATATTAGTGCAAATTTGAAAGTGATTCCAGATCATTTTTTGAATAGTTTTGTCTTCCTATTTAAGACATCTCACTTGTTTTCTTTACAATCAGTTTCAGAGTATTCATTTTCAGGGACATTTTAGAGCTTGTTCATGCTTTGGTTCCTTTTTTTTTCCCCCATTGCCTTATGATGTAATGAGAAGGACCCTGTTGTGAATTTTCGCTTTATAAATTTATGTGGTTTGAATTCTTGTGTATTGAGCTGCACACCATATCTTTTGCTTTCAGTTCATGTATGCACAGATTATAAAATAAATAACAAAACTATTTCCTGAAAGTTGAGAGTAAGCCACATCTTGATGAAAAGTTAAGATTTGGCCAGAATTATATCATATTTCCAAGGCCCTGTGAGATACACTCTAATACCCTCATTTTACAGAGCAGGGTCCAGGCCCAGAGGAGACATGTGTTCACCTTTTATTTGTTAACTGTGCTCTTCCCTCAGGCCCTGTTTTCATTTTCTGAGAAGCGAGGGGGCTTGGTGTAGCTCACTGGCCTTCAGGCTTGCTGTTTGGACTCCAGCGGTAGAGTGATATTTGGAACTTAGGGGTAGACATGCCTTTGTGTCTGGCAGTCACCCTCCCTCCACTGTTCACCAGCTCAGTTCTACCTTCATCTGTTTTCCATAATGGACTTCTGGTAATATTTTGTCTATGAGCCAAAGCAGAGGCAGTTGGGGGAGACTCGTATAAGTAAAATGGGAGCTTGAAGACTACCGCTCCACATAGTTACCCAACTCCAAGTTCCATTCAGTTGGGAGCCATCCATCAGGTTCTGCCTGGCGCACAGCACAGGACCAGCCTGTGAAAGGTGCTCTGTCCTTGCTTGTTGAGTCATTCAGGTCTCTTCTGTGTCTCGCTTTCCATGATTCTTCCAGCCAAGTGGTGGCCAAGCCAAGACCCAGACAGGTTTCTTCACTCCTGATCTAGGCTCTCTAGCTCTGCAGCCCATTGATCTGGCTACATCAAAGAGGTATGGCCAGGCACGATGGCTCACACCTGTAATCCCAGCCCTTTGGGAGGCCGAGGCGGGTGGATCACTTGAGGCCAGGAGTTTGAGACCAACCTGGGCAACATGGTGAAACCCCACCTCTCCAAAAAAAAAAAATACAAAAGTTAGCCAGGCGTGATGGCGCATGCCTATAATCCCAGCTGCTTGAGAGGCTGAGACATGAAAATTTCTTGAACCTGGGAGGTGGAGGTTGCCCTGAGCCAAGATCACACCACTGCACTCCAGCCCTGGGCAACAGAGTGAGACTCTGTCTCAAAAAAAAAAAAAAAAAAAAAAAAAAAACAGAGGCATGGAGGATCCAAAGTTAGGATGTCTCCTGGACTAAGAAACCATTGTCAATGCCTCACCTACTCCTCGATTTTCTAGATAATGAGAACCACCTGCCCACAGGTTCGCCCATTATTGAAGATATGTAAATGTTCTTAGGGATCCAAGTATATGTGTGTGAGGTCCTTAGCCTCTCTGAGCTCCAGGCTCCTCATCTGTGGAGATGGAGATAAAGCGTTTGTCCTCAGGCTGTTGTGTAAAGCACTCAGCCCAGCGACTGTCACCCAGGAGACACACAATCAGTGGTGGATATTGGTAACATACATCAAAAGCCTTAAAAAATATGCTTTCCCGGCCGGGCGCGGTGGCTCAAGCCTGTAATCCCAGCACTTTGGGAGGCCGAGACGGGCGGATCACGAGGTCAGGAGATCGAGACCATCCTGGCTAACACGGTGAAACCCCGTCTCTACTAAAAATACAAACCTAGCCGGGCGAGGTGGCGGGCGCCTGTAGTCCCAGCTACTCGGGAGGCTGAGGCAGGAGAATGGTGTAAACCCGGGAGGCGGAGCTTGCAGTGAGCTGAGATCTGGCCACTGCACTCCAGTCCGGGCGACAGAGCGAGACTCCGCCTCAAAAAAAAAAAAAAAAAAAAAAAAAGCTTTCCCTTTGACTCAGCAATTCAATGATTTGGAATTTATTTAAGGAGATAATACAGTACAAGGGTATCATGGTAGCCCTGGGTCAAAGTAAGTGTCCGCCAGCAGGAAAGTCAGAGATTATAGTATGTGTATACAGTGGAGTGTTATGCAGTCATTAAAAATGATAGATAGGCTGGGTGTGGTGGCTCACGCCTATAATCCCATGCCTGTAGTCCTCCAAATTTTATGTGGCATGTTTTCTGCTTACACACATATATATGTGTGTGCACATATGTGGAGGAAAGGCTGGAAGGGTACACACCAAATGATAAGAATGGTCGGGCTAAGCAGAATTCTAAGTTACCATATATTTTTATTTTCTGATTATTTTCAATGAATATACATTTACTTCCATAATTCTATAAAAGGCAATCAAGACAAAACCATCTCTCCATTCACAACGCCTCTTTTCACTCACCCATTCTCTGCTATTCTAAACATGATCTCTAGTTTTTATGAGCTGCCATTTCAAAAGCCCCCTTTTTCTCCCGGTCATGTTGTTTCCAGTCTTCTAGTTCTCAGTTCCTAGTACACCAACTCTAGATTTGCCACTCCTGGCCTGCCAGCTGCCTGTTAGGCACTTTAATTTGCCTTCTCACTTGAACCTCAGAACACTCCCATGAATTGGGTCATTGTCTGCCGTTTTCCTAAAAAACAGCAACAAATGTAGACATTAAGAAGCTAATTTCCCAGCCAGGCTCAGTGGCTCATGCCTGTAATCCCAACACTTTGGGAGGCAGAGGCAGGTGGATCTCCTGAGGTCAGGAGTTTGAGACCAGCCTGGCCAACATGGTGAAACCGCATCTCTGCTAAAAATTCAAAAATTAGCCAGATGTGGTGGCATGGGCCTGGAATCCCAGCTACTCGGGAGGCTGAGACAGGAGAATTGTTTGAACCCAGGAGGCAGAGGTTGCAGTGAGCCAAGATCACTCCATTGCACTTCAGCCTGGGCAACAGAGCGAGACTCCATCCCCCCCACCCCCCGCACAAAGAAAAAAAAAAAGAAGCTAATTTCCCACCTATCCTTTTCCACCCCAACTCCTATGCATCCTCCAAACTAGGCTTCAGTGACATCCCCTCTAATGACCACGCCTGCCAGCAGAGTCAGCCCTGTTCCCCTCTGGCTCCCTGACCCTGGGTGACAGCCTCTGTCAGCCACCATCACACTGCACTGTAGTTGTTACCTGGGTGCTGACCTAGGTCTGCCCCCTCCAGACTGTGAGCTCAGTAAGAGCAGAGACTGGTTACTCTTTTCTGTACCCAAGCACTTGGCACAGTTCTTGGCACATAGTAGAGATTCTGGAACCATCATTCAAGCAGCAAACATTCACTGGCCTACACTTCCTCTTGAGTTCCTCCCATGACTTGGATTCTGATTCCTCGGTCTGGACTGGCATCCAGAATATTCAGCCTCTCAAGCTTCATGGGACCCAACCAAGCCTGGAGGCCACAGAGGCAGGCATCCTCTCCCTGGACATGGGAAGGAGAACATCCAGGTACGGGGAGCAGTTTCTGGGCTGTTCCAGTCTGACCTTGGAGGGACCACGGAGAAGGGCGGTGCAGCAGAAGGTGTGTCCACTGCAGAGGGGCCTGCCAAAGAAGAGGAGTCTCTTCCCCGGTTTCCCTCCTCCAGTGTTGTCTCCGCCAACGCTGTCCTCCAGCGCTGCAGCCACAGATAGTCATGACAAGGCAGATCCGACCACGCCAGTCCTCTGATGACAGCAGGCTGCTGTCACTGTGGGATAAATGAGCTCTGTCATGAGGGTACAGCGCCATTACTTGCCCGCACCTACCCCTATCTCTGCAATCAAGTTATTTATTCCACCCCTAAAAAATACTGATATAAAAAATTTTACATCAGTGTTATTGTTGGGCCTTTGCTTTTGCCATTTCCTCAGCTTAGTGTACCCACCTAGGACCTCCTCTCATCTGACTCACCTTTTTATCCTTTCACCTGCGCTCAGATGCCACCCCAAAAGGCCCAGTGCAGTGCCCCATCCTCTGGGACAGAAGCTTCCTGTGTCCACACATCTTGCTTAGCAAGTCCCACATTGTGTGGAAATCATCGTTATGGCTCCATCTCTTCCCTTGACTCTGAACTCCAGTGAGGGCAGGGACTGACTCTCATATACCTGGGTGGTTCCAGGGGCTGGCACAGACTGAACTGGAATGAACTAGGAAAGAGTTTGAGCTGTATCTAAATGGCATAAGGGTTTGTGTGTGGTAACGACCAAATCCAAGTAGCTCAGGGAACAGGAGAGGGCCAGGAGGGGGAAAAGAAAAAAAGGAACTTTTTTTAAAAACAAAAGGCTGGTGAGCTCCTTGGATCAGAAAATAGGTCTGAAACCATGTGTGTGCCTCCCACTCCCAGTGCTAGTGAGCGTGCCCTGTTAAAGTGGTGAGTTGCTTGACAGCTGAAGTAGGGATGATGGATTAGGGATAGGGAGAGGTACAGAAAAAGAAGGGAAAGAGGCTTGATTGTTTTGTTGGTCCACCAAAAACTGCTGCTTAGGATTGCTGCCGTTGATTGAAATTGAATAAACACTAAGCATTTCATTTATTCCTTCAGTAAATATTACTGGGTACTCACTGTAGGCCAAGCTGGAGAATGTCATAGCCAACCCTTATCAAGTGTTCCCTTTGTGCCAGGCTTGAATAGTTGTCCCCACAACCCCACAGGGGAAGAGAGGTGGCGAGAAAGTATTTGCTCAAGGTTGTGCAGCTGGTGTGTGGCAGGGCCAGGCTTTGACCCAGGCCCCCAGATCCAGAGCCTGGATTTTTAACTGCTTTGCTCCAGTTTTGCCTCTGAAGATCAAAAAAGACAGCACTCCTGTCTTCCTGGAGCTAGTGGAATTTCTTAACAGGTTGCCATTATATTCTAGCAAATTCTTATTATAGAAACCAACTGGTTATATTCAACATTAAAAACAAAAATTAAATCCTGGAGGAATGATCCTCCAGAAGGCAAAGGAGAAACCACATCTTCCCTGAACCAAGTTCGCACAAGTAATACCCAGCACATATTCAGCTCATTTCTAGGACTTTTTTTTTTAAACTTCCTAATATTTAATTTAAAAAATTGTTTTTGATTCCGTGGATGCAAAATTTGGCAGATAGAAACAGGATGGAGTGGGTTGGCAGTGATCTACATGTGGGAAGAAAAAAAATGTAGTGAGAAAAAATAATTAATAGTTGGGATCTATTCAAATTCACGTTATGTAAGGAGGGCTCTATTTTGGTTGGGTGAATCATCTTTTTTATTAAAAGGGAAATTATCAAAAAGTTATGGCTGTCCTAGTGCTGAATTGGGGGAAGCAGCAATAATGTTGATGTAAAATTTCAAAGTAAAATACTAAATAAAATATGCTCACAACTCTGGGCCGATAGAGCCTTATATAAAAGACCTATATGGCCGGGTGCGGTGGATCACTCCTGTAATCCCAGCACTTTGGGAGGCCAAGGTGGGTGGATCACGAGGTCAGATGATTGAGACCATCCTGGCTAACATGGTGAAACCCGTCTCTACTAAAAATACAAAAATTAGCTGGGCATGGCGGTACGTGCCTATAATCCAACTACTCAGTAGGCTGAGGCAGGAGAATCGCTTGAACCGGAAGGTAGAGGTTGCAGTGAGCCGAGATCATGCCACTGCACTCCAGCCTGGGTGACAGAGCAAGACTCCGTCTCAAAAAAAAAAAAAGTTCTATAACTATAAGAATTTGGAAAATTCAATCTGTTTTTAAACTTCATTTGATGTATTTTGTAAAGAACATATCTATAAAAGACGAATATGCTGTTTTGTGGCAGTAAATAATGCAATGTTTTAGCAGAAACAATGACATAATAATTGAACATTCATGTAGCACTTTAGAGTTTAGCAAGATTTTTGGGTTTTTTGTTTGTTTGTTTGTTTAGACAAGGTCTGGCTCTGTCACCCAGGCTGGAGTGCATGGCGCAATCTTGGCTCACTACGACCTCTGCCCACTGTGACCTCTGCCCCCGGGCTCAGGCAATTCTCCCACCTCGGCCTCCCAAGTAGCTGAGATGACAGACATGTGCAACCACACCCAGCCAAGTTTTTGTATTTTTGGTAGAGACAGGGTTTCACCATGTTGCGCAGGCTGATCTCAGACTCCTGAGCTCAAGCAATCCACCTACCTTGGCCTCCCAAAGTGCTGGGATTACAGATGTGAGCCACTGCGCCTGGCCTAGTTTAGCAAGTATTTTTACAGTTTGGATTTTCACAAAGACTTTTAGCCCATGTGCAACTTTGCTCTTTTATCACAAAGAAATGAGGCAACTAAAAGGAACTAAAACTTCTTGGAGAAGCAGCTGATTTTAGGGCAAGGACAGGGAAGGAACAATGGAAGCTTGGAATGAGAAGTGCTCAGAGTATGAGGGGGACATGTCAGAAGGTCACGGGAACCTGCTTGATGGGGCTCCCCATCACCTGGGACAATTTGAAGATCAAGGTCAATGGTATTAGTAATGGATTACAACCTCTTGAATAAAGTGAGAACCCATGAGTCTCTACTAATATAAATCAATGAATAAATAAATAACCAGGGAGGAGGCAAAGCTCCTCCTTAGAAAGCCAACTAATGAATGCAGAGGGAAGGGTGGACTGAGAAAGATCACCACTTGCCAGCCATCGTCACGATCACTCGTTCAGACCAGAATCATTAGCGGTATTAAATTAAGGCCATTGAGGTTTGAGGGGTAACACGACGTTTTTATAGTCTCAGAGTACCTCCCTAACAAGACACTTTTCATTACAAAAGGTGAAATGGTAACTCTCCAGTGGAGAGACCTGGCAAGTGCCCCCTTAACCAGATGATCCCCGGTGACCCCACCGGCAGTGGGACTCCTATGCCCAGGCGGGAGGCAGTGACATTAGCTCAGCACCCCATCTCTGTGTCCCTGCCAAACGTGTTTTACCCAAACTAATCTCAAGGAAGCACAGACCACATTACAAGAAGGAACCAAATAACTGGGGCCTCAATAAACATGACAACTGAATTCAATCTCTGACCATGGATTTCCTTTTGCTGTGAAGGTTATTATTTGGATAATAGGCAGTATCTAGATACAGACTAGTCTACTAAGTCTGTAGATTAGTATTGTTTCAGCATTAATTTTCTAATTTTGATCTTTATGCTTCGGTTATTTAAGAGAGTTCTTTGTTTTTAGGACATATACACTGAAGCATTTTGGGGAGGGAAGAATGGGAGGAAGGATTTCCCAGGAAGGGATGCTGCTGTCATAGAACTCAGACCACAGAGTCAGCCCCTCTCGGTGCAGGCTGCCAGTTGAAGGGAAATGGGCCACAGCCCCGTCAAGCCTCAGCAGCTCCCTGGGAAGACATGAGGGGCAGCTACCTTGCCTCTTCCCACCCTGTTCCTCTGTCTGTTTGCCTAGGCTGTTCCCCCCTGAAAATGCCCTCTACCCTCCTCACCTGCCTGGAGAAAGGCCAGCTGAGAGGTTTCAAAGAAGGAGATGTAGATGGAGAGTTCAGAGCCCTGGCTTCTCCTTCTCATATACCACCAACAAGAGAGGGAAGTGGGGAGTGGCCGCAGGATCCCTGCAGACCTGGGCGTCCTCCCCTGCATGATGAAGGGTCTGGACCAGCTGGTCTTTGTGACTTTCCAGCCATTTCCTACGAACTTGTCCCTCTCAGACTCATGAGTCTCAGCTTCTCTACAAGCCCCTAGAAAGCTCGCCCTTGGCCTCAGAAAAGAAGCTGTTGTCCCAGCCCTGAGAGATTGACTTTTGGTTCTCCTTTCTGGTATAAGTGGTGCTATGAGTGGATCGTGTGTTCAGACTTTTAGGACATTGCATTGATTTCTGTGGACGGTAAGTTTTTCAGTATACTCACAGGTATGCAGTTTGCAGACAGCTTGCTTGGCAGTTCGCTGGTTCATTCTTTCCTGCGCCATGTGTGTGAGGTACCTGCCACGGTCCAGGCTGGTGCTAGGCACACAGAGGGTCAGCTAGACACAGCCAGGGGTAGAGCCGCAGGGTGTACCTTATAGTCCTGATGGAACAGTTTTGTAAAGTCAGTTTTCCTTGTGATGTGAGAGTGGTAGGCAGGAGAACCAGAAGCCCCACCCTGGTTCGCTGGTGGTCGTATGAACTTGTCTTAGCCAGATAACCTCTGTGAGTCTGTTTCCCCACCTGCTAAATGGGCATAGCAGTCTCACTCTGCTGCCTGTCCTGCCCTCCTCTCGGAGCTGTGGCCCTTAAAGGGAAGAATTTTATGTAGTGCTTTATGAATATGAGGTGGTCTTGTTGTTAATCCCTCAACATGCATAGATAAAAGTGCTTTGAAAAATATAGGGTCTTAAACACAAAGAGAGAATGGCAGTGTCATCTCTACCCTCTACTGATCTTAAAAGAAGGAGTACTGCTAGGATGTAATGGTAAAGAATCAGAGAATCAAGCTGTGGCTTCTTGTGAAGGAAACCCATGGCACTGCCTCCCTGTGCGGAGCCTGTTTCTGTGCTGTGCCAGCCCAAAGCCCAGAACCTGGTCCTTAGCAAGGGGACTGACTATGGCCTTGTCCTTCCAGTGCACCAGGTGGCGGAGCGGGTAGAGGCCCTGGGGCAGTTTGTCATGAAGACCAGAAGGACCCTCAAAGGCCATGGGAACAAAGTCCTGTGCATGGACTGGTGCAAAGATAAGAGGAGGATTGTGAGCTCGTCACAGGTATGTCACACCTGCTGCATAACGGGTGAGCGGGTTTTGGATTTTATAGCTAAGGGGGAGGAGAGCTGTCCCTTTCCAAAAGCCCTTTTCTGATCTTTGTAAGACTTTGCTCATTCTCCAAAGGATGTGATTTAGCATAAAGAACTCTCTTGCATACTGTAGAACTTCACTAATTTGGGTAGATTTGAAGTTGGTAATAGTTGAAACAGTGTAGATGTAGTTTAACCAGTATGATGAGCCATTGAAAATAGTTTCAAAGTCTTATTTGTAAATGAAACCATTTTTTAAATAGCTTCTTTTTTTTTTCCCCCAAATTGAGGGCATTAGATTCTATCAATGACTTTCTTTCAATTTAAGGAGTTTAGCAATTCTTATGTCATAAAGAACAATGTTAAGATACATATCTTGTAAAATACAATTTTAAAAATCATATCATTTACATAGTTTATTTTATATATTATTTATTAGTTATCTATCACTCCAAAAAATTACCCCAAATTAGTAGCTTTATAATCTCGCATGGTTTCTGAGAATCAGGCGTCCGGGAGTGGCTCCACTGGGTGGTTCGGGCTCAGGTGGTTTGTGAGGTTGTGTGAAGATGTTGGTCGGGGCTGTAGTTGCCAACAGCTGGACTAAGGTGGAGACTCACTTCCAGGGTGCCTTGTTCACATGGCTCTTCGCTAGAGGCCTCAGTTCCTCACCATTGGACCTGCTCACAACATGGTAGCTGGCCTCTCCCAGAGCAAGTGATCCACAAGAAGGGGCAGAGGCAGGGCCATTCCATATTTCATGACCTGGCCTCAGAGGTGACATTGCTTCTGTTGTATTCTGTTGGTCACACAAAACAACCCTGATATAAAGAGGAAAGAGACTATAGAAAAGTGTGACTACCAGGAAGCTGGAATGATTTGGACTCCCAACTCTCACTTGGAGTGTGGCTCCCGCAGCTTAGTACTTTTGATGTCTATTTTTATGTAACATGTATTGAACATAAAGCTATAAACTGAAGTCACATGAGATATTCTATAGGCTGGTTATGGTGGCTCATGCCTGTAATCCCAGCACTTTGGGAGGCCGAGGCGGGAGGATCACTTGAATCCAAGAGTTCAAGACCAACCTGGGCAACATGGTGAGACCTCGTCTTTACAAAAATACAAAAATAGAAATAAAAAATTAGCTGGGCATGGTGGTGTGTGCCTGTAGTGCCAGCTACTTGGGAGGCTGAGGTGGGAGTATCGTTTGGGTGTAGGAGGTCAAGGCTGCAGTGAGCTGAGATTATGCCACTGCACTCCAGCCTGGGCAACACAGTGAGACCCAGTCTCAATAAAAAAAGAGATATTCGGCTGGGCGTGGTGGCTCACACCTGTAATCCCAGCACTTTGGGAGGCAGAGGCGGATGGATCACCTGAGGTCAGGAGTTTAAGACTAACCTGGCCAACATGGTGAAACCCCATCTCTACTAAAAAATACAAAAATTAGCAGGGCATGGTGGCGGGAGCCTGTAATCCCAGCTACTCGGGAGGCTGAGGCAGGAGAATCACTTGAACCCAGGAGGCGGAGGTTGCAGTGAGCTGAGATCATGCCATTGCTCTCCAGCCTAGGCAACAGAGTGAGAGTGTTGATTTTTTTCTCAAAATCATATTTATTCTATAAATCATGTTTTTATGATCAGCATAGTTTTCCCCCAACCCTGCCTTGTGCTCAGTTTTTCCAAAAGCAGATTGGTTTGCTTTTTTTTGTAACCCTTGTAAAACTGGATATACTCTAGAGAATCCACAGCCTGTAACGTCTGTGTCAGTTTTGCATTTGATAAGACACATGTTATTACTCTCCTGGATTACCTACAAATCTAGTATGTCACATTGCACTTGCTTTTTTTTAAGATCAAAATAAATTTATCACTTATGTATTTTACTATATTAAAGAAACACTGGAAAATAAAACAAATAAAAACCTTTTACTCCCACCATCCTGTCACAACCATTATTATTATTTTTTCTTTTGCTTTTTTCTTTTCTTGAGATGGGGTCTCACTCTATTACCCAGGCTGGAGTGCAGCTTACTTCAGCCTTGACCTCCTAGGCTCGAGTGATCCTCCTGCCTCAGCCTCCCAAAGCACTAGGATTATAGATATGAGCCACCTTGCCCTGCCCGTTATTATTATTTTAGAGCACTTCTTTCTAGTCTTTTTCAAGAGCTTATTCTTACAAGATGCTTATCAGGATATCCATGTTGCTCTCTAGCCTTTCGACTTCTTAAATCCAGACAAGGTAGGCTTTGTGTTAGGTTTTCTGTCACTCACATGCTGCTGTTGGAAGGGAGGACCTTCAGCAGGGCTGGGCACACCCTGTCCATCCTGCTCTGTTCCATCCTGGATGTGGGTGTGGGGAGGAGGCTGGAAAGCAGGAAGCCTCTGGAACAGACTTGGACTCATCAACAGCCTTCCTGCTTAGATGCAGGAGAGTAATCACCCCAGCCACGTGGGATTAAGGCTTGAGGGTAGAAGCATATTTTCTGTCTTGGTACGTAGGCCCCTGCACATAAATCTGTGCTCACCGAGGAGACCACACTTAGTTTAATGAGACCCCAGAGCACACAGTGGGTGGCACACACAGGGCTCCAGAGCACACATGGGGGGACAGGCAGGCAGTGAGGTGGAAGAAGCCCCTAACGTGGTCGCTGATGTGGGCAGTGCATGGAACCAGTCCCCAGCCATTAGGGGCTCCAGGTGCGGAGGACCCCACGATACAGGCGTGTGGCCCCACTCCAGTTTCTGTGCTACAGGCTTGCCGAATCCACCCCACACATTGTGTGTGGCCATTTAGGCAGAAATTAAGACCAGAAGAACCAATGTGCTTTGGAATCTCAGAAGGCCCCAAACCACCAACTTTGACCTTGCTTCAGGGTCCATCTGCCATGCATGGCATTAACACAGAAATCTTCCATCAGATCATGCAAAGCAAGCAGCTGTGTCACTGCAGATCCAATCTTGCGTCTGCCCTTAAGTGATGTTTTCCATCCATATCTCTGCCACCTCGTTCACCAAAATTTGGCCCCAAATGGCTTGAGTTATTAAAAAATCAAGCCTGCCATAGAGGCTGTAGATTTCCCATCCCTGAGGATCCAATCTCCTTCCACTGTCTGCCCAGCAACCTGCATGCCACGGTCTGGGCAGAGGACTGCTTTGCAGGGACCAGGGCTCACATGGATTTACCTCTAATGGGTTTTCATTACAAATAGATGATGCTGGGCTGGGCGCGGTGGCTCAAGCCTGTAATCCCAGCACTTTGGGAGGCCGAGACGGGTGGATCACGAGGTCAGGAGATCGAGACCATCCTGGCTAACATGGTGAAACCCCGTCTCTACTAAAAAAATACAAAAAACTAGCCGGGCGAGGTGGCGGGCGCCTGTAGTCCCAGCTACTCCGGAGGCTGAGGCGGGAGAATGGCGTGAATCCGGGGGGCGGAGCTTGCAGTGAGCTGAGATCTGGCCACTGCACTCCAGCCCGGGCGATAGAGTGAGACTCCACCTCAAAAAAAACAAACAAACAAAAAAACAAAAAACAAAACAAAAAACCAAATAGATGATGCTATAGTCACAACCCACACCCACAGGAGGCTGCAGCTGGGTTATAGTGAAAGTGGCAGCATTCTCTGTGGCAGGGCCAGCTCTGCGTTCACCCTGGCAGGGAGTGCTGTTTGCTTACTGAACAGCTGCCCACAGGGGTTCCCACCACAATGGCGCATATCTCAGCGTAGGTGCGAAATGTCAGAGCTGGAGCTGTGACATCTGTGAGCCCCTGGAGGAATTAGACTGATCTCAGGCCCATTCAGCCCCCTCCGCAGCTGTCCCTGGCGGAGAAATGGACAGGGAATGGGGAGAGGGGTTCCTGGATGGTGCTGCAGGGACCATGGGCTCCAAAGCAAATGGGAGAAAGGACTAAGTAGTGGAGATGTTGTGGGAGAAAAAGATTTATTATTTACCTGTCAGGTCCCTAAAGGTAATGTCAGGTTTATCTTTCCTCTGTATAATCTGTTGACATTTAGCGTATGGCAGGTGATGATAGTGTACCAACAGTTTGTGCATGGTTTGTAAATGGTATGAAAGAAGTGTCTGTGTGTTGTTTCCTGTTGTATCTTTCCAAGGAATGTAAGGTTGAAATCCTTCAGCTCCACTGGGACATCCAGCCCCTCCCACACTCACTCCGCTTTTTTTCATGGAAGATTAGGGAGTCTTGATTATCCAGATCCTCATTCCGGCTTTCCACTTCACACTGCCCTGCTGCACACAGCTTTTATGAGGAATTCTCAGCGGTAATATGTAAGAACTTGACAACCTCTGAACTGTTTACTCTTCTCCCTCCAGGATGGGAAGGTGATCGTGTGGGATTCCTTCACCACGAACAAGGTAAGGCGTTGTTCCCAGCCACATTAGGCACTTCAGAACCCCAGCCTACTTAAAGGTGCTCTGGTCCAGCTGCCCGGCCCTGTCCTGATTTTTCTCCATGTGTCCCTGCAAGCAGTTTTCTCTAGGGATGGCCCATCCGTGTTTGAACAGCTCAGCCAGCCCATTGCAGCATTTATTCCCCTCTCACCCCGAGAGGACTATTAGAGCCACTATAGGGGCTGCCAGTACCAACACAGAAATGGGCAGAGCATGGAAAACTTGTGTCCACATGTGCAACTGCATGTACTATTTGTCTTCTGAGTGATAAGAGGCACCAAAATCCTCCATTCCCTCCCCTCTGTTTGACCAGACTCCATAGCCCTGTGGGAATGAACACATGGAGGGTGGGGAAGACGAGGCTGCAGTGGGATTGGGCAGAGCTACCCTGTCATGCAGTCTGATCCCCTTGCAAGTCTGGTCTGGGCATGCACAGCTCAACTTAGATTTAAATTTTAGCTCTTAATGAATGTTGAAGACCAAAACCTATGTGCGGGTATGCTGGCACACCTGCATTGCATTGGCATTTACAATAAAGAGTATTGTGTATTAAATAAGAATTCCTATATTTATTTAGAAAGCCTTCCTTTATGCTGTGAAAAACATGGGACCTGTCTCTGTCTCATAGTGAACAGCAGCCATATTCCGCATTGTCGAATGTGTTTAGTCACTGTCGTGGGAAGCAGCTGGTGACATGACCTGGTCAAGTGAGGGGCCAGAACCGTTTTGTAGAGTCGAGTCCCTAATGGGCAGTCCCCTGGGGAATACAAATGACAGCTTAACAATTTGCGCAGGGCTTTGCTATACAGTGCCTAGCTCCTTGGAAGCCTCCGTCTCTCCCAGAACTCCTCAGCATCTTCTGGACTGTGCAGGAGTGTAGTTGCTTCTGTTTACACCTATCATGGCTTAGAGCACAGACTGATTTCTAGGGAGCCGAGGGTGCCTCTTGTGGCCCGTGGCAGGGAATACAGCCATTACTTGTGAGGAAGGGGGCCTGGGATACCCTGTGCTGACAGTGGCTACCTCAGCTCGTTCTCTGGTGAGCAGTAGATTATTCTTGGCCTCTGAAAGCTTACAAGACTGCTATTGATAATAGTATTTGGGCAGGCAGTATTGGGGCCTGTGTTTCCCCACGGAAACACATATAACAGAGAAGAAGGCCAGCACTTGAGCGTACATTGGAAGCATGAAGAACTAAGCGCGCCCGTCCCTGGCTGCTGGCTGGCTGAGTCACCCCTGTCCTCCTGCACGCAGATATGCAAACAACAGAGCCATATTTCCAATACATCTGAGCCTGAGGTCTTATTCCCATGGGAGACGTGGACCCTGGTCCTGGTTTCACCACCACCAAGATGTGCGACCGCGTGCAGGCCAGCCGCTTGTGCCCACGGTGGTTCTTATTCTCCTCTGTGAAGCCAGAAGCCAGGGACTGTGGCGTTTAGTTCTTAATATTTCCATTTTACCAGTTCTCATTATCTGTGGGCACAACCAAAGATTGCCGTCCCCTCCCCGCACCCATTCATACCTTCCCTGGGATGGTTTAGGTCCCACAGTGGACACAGGCTCTTGCAGACTCACAAGTAAACAAACTGAAAATACATCTATAAAAAGTCATTCCAGAGTGTATTTTGAAAATGGAGATCAGAGTAAACAAGGAAACGTATGTATCTGAAAGGAGATTTGGGCATACCTTTCAAAGCAAAGGGGCCCTGATAGGCAGAAGAACAAAGGGAGTATGACATTAAGAAGGAAGTAAAACATGAAGGGTTTTTTTGTTTTGTTTTGTTTTGTTTGCTTTTGTTAGTTGAGCTTTTTAACTTTTCGAATATGTGACATAAAGTTGATTATGAGAGTCCCCTCATAAGTCTTGAGCCCATCTTTACCCTCTACCACTTCCTTTTGAAACTATAATGTAATTCAGTAGGCATCTGGTGATTTTATTTTCTAAAATTTAAACATTAAGATTTTTGTGGCCAGGCACGGGGGCTCACACCTGTAATCCCAGCACTTTGGGAGGCCAAGATGAGCAGATCACTTGAGGTCAGGAGTTCGAGACCAGCCTGGCCAACATGGTCAAACCCCATCTCTACTAAAACTACAAAAATTAGCCAGGCGTGATGGCACATGCCTGTAATCCCAGCTACTCAGGAGGCTGAAACAGGAGAATCGCTTAAACCTGGGAGGCGGATGTTGGAGTGAGCTGAGATTGTGCCACTGCACTCCAGACTGGCAACAGAGTGAGACTCCATCTCAAAA
>NW_016808228.1:2031243-2063329 GCF_001698545.2 Rhinopithecus bieti | reverse complement strand
AAAAAAAAAAAAGAGTTTTGTGTGGAAGTGCTAGTTGTCCACTCTGTGCTGTGTTTCAGGAGCACGCGGTCACTATGCCCTGCACGTGGGTGATGGCATGTGCTTATGCCCCGTCGGGATGTGCCATTGCTTGTGGGTAAGTTGGAGCTACGGCAGCTTTTCAGATTTTGTGTTAACCATAAGATACTGTTTTCTTAACAAAAACAAGCAAACAAACAAGAACTCGTAGTTTTTGTAGTTTACTTGTGAAGCAGCATGCTAAATCCTTCCCTGAACTTGGTCAAAAGAGAAACCGTAAGCCGGCACAGTGGTGCCTGCTTGTAATCCCAGCCACCTGGGAGGCTGAGGTGGGAGGATCACTTGACCCCAGGAGTTCAAGTCCACCTTGGCAACAAAGCAAGACCCCCATCTCTTTAAAAAAAAAAAAAAAAAGAACCATAAAACTCTCTTTCATAATTATTTTCATTACAAACTGACAGTATCTCAAACCTATCTCATCTCTCAAACCTATCTCCTCTCTCAAATGCTTTTGGCAGAACTATAAACGTTGCAAACATTTTGGAAAGCAACTTGGTAATCTCTGTCAGAAGCCTTGAAAAACTGATAGCCTTTGATCTGGTGACTCCACATCCAGGAACTCATTTGAAAGGAATGATGCGAAACATAGAAAAGCCATATGGACAATGACATTAATTGTAGTATTTTAAAAAATAAAGCAAAAAACACCAGGCGTGATGGCTCTCGCCTGTAATCCCAGCACTTTGGGAGGCAGAGGCAGGAGGATCACCTGAGCCCAGGAGTTCGAGACCAGTCTGGGCAATGTGGTAATAACAACTTGTCTCTACAAAAATGTGGTAATAACAACTTGTCTCTACAAAAAAAAAAAAATATATATATATATATCTAATTAGCTGGGTGTGGTGGTATACACCTGTAGACCCAGCTATTCTGGAAGCTGAGGTGGGAGGACTGCTTGAGCCTGGGAGGTTAAGGATGCAGTAAGCTGTGATCATGCCACTGCACTCCAGCCTGGGTGACAGAGTGAGACCCTGTCTCAAAAATAAAATAAAGCAAAAAAAAAAAAAAAAAAAGACAGAAAAAAGGAACCAACATACCCATCCAGGAAAACTTAAGTGAATTGTGGTACATGAATTGAATGGAATATCATACAGCCATTAAAAAGGAAAATTCTTAATTACGCTATATGAAAAGGGCATCAAGATTACTAGGAAGAGTGTGCCTTATTCCCTATTCTCCTGGAGCTCAGTTTAACAGGTTTGGCAATGAGAACTGAAACTGACATAATTCCTGGTCCCTGTGTTGAACAATTCTGAGACCGTTCAAAATATTTCTGCCACAGTATCTCAGCCATGTTTTTAAAAAGAGGCATATTAGGCCAGGCGCAGTGGCTCACGCCTGTAATCCCAGCACTTTGGGACGCTGAGACGGGTGAATTACGAGGTCAGGAGATCGAGACCATTCTGGCTAACATGGTGAAACCCCATCTCTACTAAAAATTGGAAAAATTAGCCGGGGATGGTGACGGGAGCCTGCAGTCCCAGCTACTCGGGAGGCTGAGGCAAGAGAATGGCGTGTACTGGGGAGGCGGGGCTTGCAGTGAGCCGAGATCGCGCCACTGCCCTCCAGCCTGGAGACAGAGCAAGACTCTGTCTGAAGAAAGGAAAAAAAAAAAAAAGGCGTATTATAAAGGCTGGGAGGAACTATACCAAATAAAATAGTAGTTCTTTCTGGATGATGGGACTATGGGAATTTTTCTCTTTATAATCAGGAAGAAAGAATTTTATTTTAAAGAGGAAAAGCCCGAGTCCCCAGGCAAACGTTTTGGAGCCCTCTTCAGCCAGTCACACCAACCATCTTCTCCAGTGTCCCCACCCTTTGGGTGGATGCACTGGGGACATATTCTCATTCTTCTTCCAGTGGCCAAGACCACATGTCCCTTTGGAGCCCATGTTCACATACATGTATTTCACTATTTTTTTTTTTGCGATGGAGTCTCGCTCTGTCACCCAGGCTGGAGTGTAGTGGTACGATCTTGGCTCACTGCAGCCTCTGCCCCCCAGGTTCAAGCCATTCTTCTGCCTCAGCCTCCCAAGTAGCTGGGACTACAGGCATGCACCACCATGCCCAGGTAATTTTTGGAATTTTTTTTTTTAACAGAGATGGGGTTTTACCATATTGGCCAAGGTGGTCTCGAACTCCTGACCTCAAGTGATCCTCCTGCCTCGGCCTCCCAAAGTGTTGAGATTGCAGGTGTTAGCCACTGCACCTGGCCCATATTTTTTAATTTTTAAAATAGCTCAAAAGTGGATTATGTCTCCACTTTATAGATGGATGCCAGTATTTATATAAAATTTATTACCATCTACTTCCTAAAAGGATAAGAGGTGCTATAATAAAAGATATATATGTAAACATATATATATATACACATATATATATATTTGTACTACATGTGTAACACATCTATTAGAGAAAGCAAGCAAGGGAGAAATAGGCCACAATTAGAAGGTTGGTGCAAAGGAGTTTAGCCAACTACAGTTAGCAGGCACAGTTCCAAGAGTGCCCCTTACTTCAGATCCTGGCTGCAAATTTGAGGGTCCCCACAACCCCAGGAATTCTCTAAAACAACTCGCCAAACTCATGAAAGTGCTGTACTTAACTACCACAGTTTTATTACAGTGGAAAGATACAAATTAGAACCAGCCAAAGGAAGAGACCCCTGGGGCAGAAGCCAGAAGGCATCTAGACATGGAGCTGCCAGTCATCGTCTCCCTGGGGTGGTCGCTGACAGCCTTGTTTCCTCTTGGCCATGGTGTATGATAATACATGCAGAGTATTGCCAGCTGGGGAAGCTCCTCTGAGCCTTAGGTGTCCAGAGGTTTTATTGGGGGCTTGACCACACACTGCCTGTGTGGTTTACCTTTAGTCTCCAGTCTCTCTAGAAGTTCGGGCAGATACCTTTAGTCTCAAGTTCCTCTGGAGATCAGACCTGATATGACGCATCCGAAAGCCCCCATCATAAATCACATTATTAAACTGGTGGCCAAAGCCCCCAAGCAAACCAAGCCACTCTTACCAGGGAGGACATTCCAGGGGCCCAGAGATCACTTCCAAGTAGCTGAGGGCAAAAGCCAGACCTCTCCTGCAGTGTCAGTTCTTCACTACTCAGTAGGAATCATAAGTTCTCCACAGTTTTTTAAATCCTAGGGTAATACGTTTCTAATTGGACATGAATTTTAGCAGATGCATTGAGCTGGGTGTGTTACATAATACCTCAGTGTCCAATATTGAACTATTAGATACGCAGTTCTAAATTGTAGAAAGAATATATTGGGTAGGCCCTTCTGCAATGTATAGTGAATATGATAACAGTGAACAATGTCTTCAGCAGTAGTTTAGGTAATGATGCTGTGGCTGTTTCTTAATTTTACCCTCACTAAATGGAATGCAGCGGAAGAATTCCCATGAGGGTAGTGGGATGGAAGGAAGAGAGCAGCATTACCAGGCCCAGATAGATAGCTTTCTGGTAACTTAGCTTGGTGCAGACACAGAGTTCAGAGTGGAGGGATGGCTGGCACCCTGATCTTTGTCATCTGTTTCCCCACCTTGCCATGTGGGAGGTGCTAGCACCTTTCCTGGCTGCCTCACTGGCTGTTACAAGGGCCAAAGCAGAGGAAGTTCAAGGTATGAACACTTATGAAGGCATTTTTTAAAATATGGGGGTCTAGTGGATGAGAGAGCGTCAAAGATGAAACTAATACTCCTTATCGCAGGTAGAAGTACCATCTCCCCTTCCCAGACCTTTCCCAAAACTGCTAAGAGCAGCTGTGATTCATTTGAGTTTCTAGTGGTAAGTCTGACATAATGTTTCCCAACCATGACTGTATGACATCCCTGCAGCTGTATTATCACATAGACCTGCACTGATGCCACATTCTCTAAATGTCATCGTAGGTAGTAATGGGGTTATTTTTTATCTTAATTTACCTGGCTCCTGGTTCTCTCGCTCAGTTGTTTCCAAACTTGAAAGCTAAAACCCAAATAGTATTGGCACAATCCCCTTTCCCCAAAAAATGTGTCAATTGATTATATATACAAGTATTTCTTATTTAAGAGCCATATCCCCAAGAAGCTTTCATTTAGGTGTTGTATACTTACCACGAGCTCCTGTGTGCAAGGCACTGGGCCAGGTGTCATCATGGAATTCAAAGATGAATACGTAACCAAGATCACAACATTAGTTGGGTACTAAAGCAGAGATTCAACACTGGATGCATCACCCAGCAAAACCTTCCTGCTTCTCATACCAATGCGAATAACCCTAAGTAATAAGTATCTCAACAGAAATTACTCAGGACGGGGAGGACATATCCCAGCTCAGGGGTCAGGGAGGACCATAGTCCACAGCATGCTTGTCCCTTACCATAGCCTAAGTGCAAATCATTCTCTGCACATTCTTTTTTTTTTTTTTTTTTTTAAGACAAAGAGTCTCACTCTGTTGCCCAGGCTGGAGTGCGGTGGTGTGGTCTCAATTCACTGCAACCTCTGCCTCCCAGGTTCAAGCAATTCTCCTGCCTCAGCCTTCCAAGTAGCTGGGATTATAGGTGTGTGCCACCTCACCCAGCTAATTTTTGTATTTTTAGTAGAGGCAGGGTTTCTCCATGTTGGCCAGGGTGGTCTTGAACTCCTCACCTCAGGTGATCTGTCTACCTTGGCCTCCCAAAGTGCTGGGATTACTGGCGTGAGCCACCACGCCCAGCCTCCCCCGCACATTCTATAAACAAGTTTGCCAAAGCTAATTACTGGTAAGAAACTACCCGAGAATACACCTGTGCATCTCCCAAGACGCTGGAAAAGCAGAAGGAACCCTTGGCTTTCCCAGTGTGTCAGAAAAAAGTGACCCCATCTTAAATATTGTTCCCTACAAAAAGAAAGCAGAGCACCTTAGGGTAAGGCTGGGGTTAGGTCTCTGGGGGGGAAAAGAATAAAGTGAGCCTAGGATATTTTCTTGTTCTAGAAAGTAAAGGAACATTCAAGGACCAATAGGCGCCACATATAAAAAAAAAAACAAAACAAAAACAAAACAGGAGCTGACTTGAAGAGTCTTGAAGAGGCCCCAAATTTGGGGTAATTTGAGCATCAAATGTAGTAATGATAATAATGGATCATGATACAATTAAGAAGAAAAATTTATGGGTGTACAGTGATGGTGGGAAGGAGGATTCTTCATTACAGAAAAACACGAGCTAATAAATATGGAAGACATTATCAAAATAAATCACCCTTTTGCATCCCTAAAGTAATATTTGATTCAAGCAAGGGTAATCATGCAAAGTTTCTGTATGAAAGTGGTTGAGGAAAGGATATTTTTGTGGTCTCAAAATATCACACCACAGATTATCACTGATTATGAACAAATTACCTTTACACTGGAGATATCTAGTGGTCCACCTTAACCAAGTAATCAAAGTTGGCTTCACCAATCTTGGAAGAGACATTACAAGCCTTCTGACATGAAGCAATAAGAAAGAAGTACACAGTAGCACCTTGATACTCTTATTGCCAGAATGTTCTACAGTACTTGCATCTAACCATTAAGAAACCATCTGACAAATCCACCATATACGACATCCTGTACACAGCCAATCTAAGATTTCCTGTCATGAACAACAAACAGTAGGTAGAGTCTGTTCTAGATTAAAAGATCTTAAAAAGATGTAACAACTGAATGTAATATGTGAGCCTTGGCTGGGCCCTGGATCCTGGCAACAATCGGGGAAGATTGAATCTGGCTGGCTTATTGAGTGATGTTATGGAGGTTTTGTTGATTTTCTCAAATGTGATAAGGATGTGGTAGATAGGAGACTGTTCTTATTTTTAGGAGATGTAAATTTGCAAGTGGAAGTGTTCAGAAGGAAAATGTCATATCTGCAGTTTGCAGTCAAATGGTTCAGAATTTGCTCCTGCAGATTCGACAAAATGTTAAGTCTGTGAATCTAAGGGAAGGGATCTGGGTATTCAGTATACTTTTTTTTTTTTTTTTTTTTTTTCAGTTTTAAAGTAAGTTTGAAAATCTTCAAACTGGCCGGGCGCAGTGGCTCACACTTGTAATCCTAGCACTTTGGGAGGCCAAGGGAGGATTGCTTGAGGCCAAGAGTTCAAGACCAACCTGGGCAACATAGTGAGACCCTGTCTCTATTTGAAAAAAAAAAAAATCTTCAAAGTAAAAGTTGGAGGAAAGGTTACAATATGATACTGCTAAAGAGAATATGTTGAAAAGTTTATGTGATTGGGAAAGTAGACACATTTTCTGTTACTCTGCATTAACCTGTGGTACTTCTTTCTTTCCATCCTAGTGGTTTGGATAATAAGTGTTCTGTGTATCCCTTGACGTTTGACAAAAATGAAAACATGGCTGCCAAAAAGAAGTCTGTTGCTATGCACACCAACTACCTGTCGGCCTGCAGCTTCACCAACTCTGACATGCAGGTAAATAAGCGGCCCCCGGTGTCAGGTTGACCTGCCAAGGAGCACTAAAGAGGAGCCGAGAGGAGAGGAAGCTTTTGGCATCTCTCTGAACAAGATGGGTGTGCTCCAGTAGTTTGCTCTAAGGGGAAGCTCCCATTGTTTCTCATCAGTTATTATTATGATTTTTAATAACATGAGAAAGTTGGGGCTAGATTGTTGATAGAGTTGAGATAAACTTCATGGCATATTGAAAATCCTCCTCTGATTGACTTGGCGAGGGTGGGAGTAGAGCAGGGAACCCCCTGGGGTGGAGGCAGTTACTGTGCCCTGGTCTGCGTGCTAACGTGTGTAAAGCTTCACTGAGCTGTTGGGCTTCAGAGCTGTGCACTATATGCATCTCACTTTACAGTCCTGTTTTAACCAACGCAAAAAGAAAATGCTTCACCATATTAAATCTTTGCTCTACTTTGAATACACTACAGTGAAAACACAACCTTTAACAATTTGACCAAGTTTTATTTAGCAAGTGGTGAAAGCACCGCATCATTTATTTATTCACACTTATTCAGCAAATCTTCTCAGTACCTACTACCCACATTGCCAGATACCACATGGCTCTGGGGCCAAAAGCTCAGTCTTGGCCCTCAGGGACCTTCATGAAAACCAGTAATGGTTGGACAGTGGGGGAACTGGGGAGCTCCGAGCAGGAGGGGTTGGTCACAGACTTGCTGCTGTCAGTGAAAAGGGATCGCTGCCACTCCAGGCAGCCACAGCGTGTGAGGGAGCACAGTGGGAGGCAGGCAGCTGAGAGGTGGGTGGGGCCAGATCCCAGGGCTCCCTGAGTGCCTGGGCTGGACCCTGTAGGTGGCAGGAGCTCTTGAGGGGTGAGTCAGATTTTGGTTTGTTTGGAAGAGGAGGGTGTCTGAGTTAGATTGAAGCCTTCCATAGTTTACTCTGGTTTCAGCGATTGATGTCAGGAGGGATGGGGAGGTTAGAAGCAGGGAGGTCAGGTGGCTGGGTAGTTGTTCAATTGCTGACAGGGGGATGTTGGGACTTGCAATATTGCCATTGTGCACCTGTTGTTTACACCTAATATTTGAGCCTAACCAGGAATCTTGCAGACTTGTTCAGCAGGGGGCACTGTGGCCACTGGCTGGCTGCAGTGGCCAAAACCAGATGTCTTTGGGCCTGAGGCAAACCAAAGCAACAGAGGACATTTAGGCTGGATGAAGGCAGGCTCAGGGGGCTACCACGACCATCAGGCATCTGAAGCCCCTCTGTGGAGACCCATCCGCCTCACTCTGTGTTGCCACAGGGCAGGGTCGGGGATGAAAGGGGGTACCTCTGGGTTAAAAGGTGCTTTCTTTTCCAACAAGTAGCTTAGCCAGAGATAGAGGGAAGTCCCAGCTGGCTACCTCAGCAGAGACGTGGCCTGGGAGGCAGAGCAGGTGAAGGGTGGCTCCGGAGGCAGACAGCAGGATTAGATCCTGGCTCCGCCATGTTCTAGCTAGTGATCCTAGACAGCATTTGAATTTCTGCATGCTTCATTTTTCTCACCTGCACATGAGGATAAAATCTGTAAAGTATTAAATCTGTCCTGCATAAGGTTTTCTGAGACTTAAACGAGATGATTCATGTAAATAGTAGAGTCCCTGGTAAATATCAGTAAGTGTTAACTGTTATTATTTATTTGTTTGTTTGTTTTTTGAAACAGGGTCTCACTCTAGTACCCAGGCTGGAGTGCAGTGGCACAGTCTGGGCTCACTGAAGCCTCCACTACCCAGGCTCAAGTGATTCTCCTGCCTCAGCCTCCCAAGTAGCTGGTGGGCCTGTAGTGGGTCTGCAAGCACGCGCCACCATGCCTGGCTAATTTTTGTATTTTTTGTAGAGATGGGGTCTCGCTGTGTTGCCCAGGCTGGTCTTGAACTCCAGAGCTCAAGCGATCCACTCGCCTTGGTCTCCCAAAGTGCTGGGATTATAGGCGTGAGCCATCACACCCAGCCAATTTTATTATTATTAACACAAAGCTTCATGGATGATTGTGATACACAGCCTAGTTTGGGTACTACTGAACTCATGAACCTCCAGCTTTCTTCAATCCCTGGGATCTAGGATGATAAAAGAGAAACTCAAGTGGCTGGTATGAGACTATGGTATTAAACCTACAAATTCTCTGCATTCCAGAACAAATGAGTGACAATGAGTTAGGGGTTCTGTTTAATGCATTTATGTGAATAAATGTTTGGCCTTTAAAATTTATTTTTACTTACAATGAAGATCACAAACACAAAGTTGAAAAGTATTAGAAATCTACTTTTAACTTTTAAAAACTATTCATTTTTTTTGATCAAACAGTATGGTGTGAAAATTTCCTAAATTAAAGATCAAGACTGGGTCGTTGCTTAAAGAAAATTGTTTGGACCTGGTGTCTCAAAATAAACTGTAAGTTATTGCAAGTGTTAGGAAAATGGTGAGTTGGAACAACCACTAGTGGGTGTGGGCCAGGAGAGATTGCGGGAATTCAAGCATCTAACAAAATATTAATACCCAAATTCAGCCTCGGTTCAGGTTCTGTGTGTCCATAAGCTACTTTGCCAGCTTAAGTCATCTTATTGGATGTATGCAGGCCTCCTGAGGGAAGTCGAGGCTGGAGGGGGTCCTGTGGACAGCCAGTGGGTTCAATGCCAGGGCGGGAGCAGATTCCCCTCCTCTTCTTGTAATTTGTTCCTTCCCTGCAGGAAAAAAAAAAAAATCTCATTTTTTTTTTCTTTTTTTTGAGACCAAGTCTTACTCTGTTGCCCAGGCTGGAGTGCAGTGGCATAATCTCAGCTCACTGCAACCTCCGCCTCCCAGGTTCAAGCAATTCTCGTGCCTCAGCCTTCCGAGTAGCTGGGACAACAGGTGTGAGCCACCACAAGTGGCTAATTTTTGTATTTTTAGTAGAGATGGAGTTTTACCATGTTGGCCAGGCTGGTCTTGAACTCCTGACCTCGGGTGATCCGTCCACCTCGGCCTCCCAAAGTGCTGGGAAAAAAATGAGATTCTTTATGTGCAAGGCCTAACATATAAGAGAGAGGGGAAGAAAAAGGCAAAGGGGGCAAAAGGTGAGGAGGAGAGACCCCATCAGCACCTGGAAATTGAAGGTGTGGTGTGGTCAGTGGGTGCGTTGCGTGCTATCAGCACATAAGGCCTGATTCCTCTTTTCTTTCCTCAGCCATCAGTAATCACCCGCAAAGGGCTATCTTGTGGCCACTTACACTGCAGGAGCCACTTCCTCCAGTCTTATCACTCCACCCAGGCCCTGTGGAGCAGCCAGAAGGCAGGGAGTAGGAGGCTCTGCTATCCAGAGCTTCTCCCTTGCAGATCCCCTCCATTGCTGTCAGTACCCAGCTGGCTCCAGGGCTCTGTGATGCCGCCAGCTGGGCCTATGAAGGCCCTGAACTCTGAGTCCTCACTGCCTTTCTCCCAACCCCAGGAAGGTATGCTCAGCCAGAGCCCAGGCCTCACACACACTGGCAGTGACAAAAAGTAAAACTTCAGCCCCGCCCCCATGTCTTTCCCCCTGGCACCCCTGTTTGCCTTTACTCTATGGCTGACCTTTGTACTTGTAAGCTATCTAGAGGCTCTTTGGGCCTCCGCCAGAGTTTCCTAAAATATACGTTTGCTCTTCTCATTCTCCTGCCCAGAAGCTTCCAGAGTACCCTCTTGGCTTCAGGCTGAGTCCCCACCTGTGAACGGACTCACCTTTCATTTAGTGCAGCCATAGGCCCCCCTGGAGTTTCTCTCTCCCCTTCCCTTCCTTCACCTGGCCAGCTCTCACTCTTCCTTGAAGACCAACTCAGATATCACCACACTGGATTTGGGACCCTCCTGTGTGCACACCTGGATCCAGTCACTGGATCCCAGTGACTGCAGGGCCACAGAGACTCAGAGAAGCCCGAGACTAGGAGTCAGGGCGCCTGGGTCAGGGCTTTGCTGCCTGACTGTAAGTTGCATCCTGTATCAGTTGGGCATAGTGCACAGTGGTGTTTGCACTTCCCTTCCCCAGGATGGGACAAGCAATAGATGAAAAAGTTTGCAGTGTGTATGCAAATGGGAGGGGCGAGTCTTTCTGTGGACAGCCTGAGAATAAGGACAGAGAGCTGGGCCAGCTGACCTTGCCACGGGTCCTGTCTCACCTCCATCAGGAGGCAGTGGTGAGATACCCATGCTGTTGTCTTCGATCCTTGTCCACTGGTGATGTCAACTCCCCAAGCAAACATCAGAAATACTTGCAACCAAGCAAAGCTAAGCTTATCTGACCTCCTGCAGTAAGGGAGAACCTCCACTTGGCAGAATCTTAGTAGGGTCTGAAAATGGAGGAATTAGGGAAGGATACTTAGAGGATTTCAGGGTCCGGGCATGGTGATTTGAAGGTGGGTCTTGCAAAGCTGTTTTAGCTTTGGATTGGTGAGCCCAGCAAGGGAACAGTCTTGAAGTGAGTCTGGATGAGCAAGCTGTTAATCTTGTTAAGTTGTCTAATGGATTCACAGTCTTTTCTCCCAGGAGCAGGTATTTTCTGCAGCAAGCAGTAAAGTTATTTTTACTCAGTCTCAGTCTGGTTTAACATAGTAACAGGAAAGTTGGCCTGGTCCCAGAATTGTTTAACACAGGGATGGGGACTTATGTTGGTTTCATTCTTGCTGGCAATCCTATTAAACTGAATTCTGGGAGAACAGAAACTGAGACACAATCTTTCTGCAAACCCTCATGCATTAGCAGAGTGCCTGGCAGACACTGTCAGCACACAGCAAATGTTTCTTAAACCTATGTATGCATGAATATCCTCTTGCACCCATCAGTGGTCCTGGGAAGCCTCTGGACAGCACTGTGCTTGGGAAAAGCCACAGAGAACGTGTCCAACAAGATGCTGCTTAGACCCCTGCTGCTCCCGGTGTGTCCTGTGACCAGCCTCAGCATTTCCTGGGAGCCTGTGAGAAGTGTAGACTCTCAGGCCCCACCCCAGACTCTGTATTAGCAAGCAGCCCAGTGATGTGTGTGCATCAGTAAGAAGCACTTTAAGTGTCTGGCCCGCACAGCAGTGGGAGGCATCAAAGGTTTCAAACATGCAGCAGAGACTAACGGACACTTCCTACGAGCCAGGCATGTGTAGAGCCCTGTAGGTACCACCATGAGGCCGCCAGGATTTCAGCTCTGCAGGGAGGCAGGCACATAAACACACCACTCAAGGACTGTGAGAGTGTAGGAAATGTACTTTTTCCTTCTTTGTATAGGAGAGAGATTTCTGTGCATAAACCCAGATACAGCAGGTGTGTCTGCGTGCGTGTGTGTGCGTGCGTGCGTGTGTGTGTGTGTGTGTGTGTGTGTGTTTTAGAGTCTGCTTTTTCCTGCGGAACGTTAAGCCTCTGATTGACTGCACCTGGCAGAAGCAATAACCACAGCCACCCACTTCCTGTCCTTTTCTGCGGGCAGATCCTGACAGCGAGCGGCGATGGCACGTGTGCCCTGTGGGACGTGGAGAGTGGGCAGCTACTGCAGAGCTTCCACGGACATGGGGCTGACGTCCTCTGCTTGGACCTGGCCCCCTCAGAAACTGGAAACACCTTCGTGTCTGGGGTAAAGACCCAACGGAAACTCCCTAGGGCTCCTGTGTCCACTAAGGAGGCTTATGGTGGCAGTTCTTGTCCATTCCTGGGATTAGCCTAGGCACTTCCCTAGAAGGGACTGCAGGAATTGTCCTCAACTCCCCACTAAACCCCCAGCTCCTGCAGTGACCTCACTGGCTCCAGGCCCCTCTTGGGGGCTTGGTGGGCAGCTACAGGGCTGAGCTGTGAGGGCCTCCTTCTGTTCTGCCACTGATGTTAGCAGTCTACAGAGTAATCTGGAATGTTCTCCTGTATGAGTGCTGAAACTCAAGGTGTATATCTGCCACATTTTAAAATGTCATTCCTCAAATAAATAGCAGAGACTTAGCATCTGAGAGCATCAGAGATGCGCACAAGGGCACAGCAGGTCAGATGGCTACTGAGCTGAGGCAACGCTGTGATGCCGCCAGTGCCTTGGGGCCTGTGGGGCACTCTCCCACCCCACCCCTGCCAGCCACTATCCTCTCTCCCATCACAGGGTGCAAGAAACAGAGGCTTTGAAAGCTCAGAGTTGGCAGACAGGGCCACAGAGACTCAGAGAAGCACTAGACTAGGAGTCAGGGCGCCTGGGTCGGGGCTTTGCTGCCTGACTATAAGTTGCATCCTCTATCAGTTGGGCATAGTGCACAGTGGTGTTTGCACTTCCCTCCCCAGGATGGGGCAAGCAGTAGATGAAAGAGTTTGCAGTGTGTATGCAAATGGGAGGGGCGAGTCTTTCTGTGGACAGCCTGAGAATAAGGACAGAGAGCTGGGCCAGCTGACCTTGCCACGGGTCCTGTCTCACCTCCGTCAGGAGGCAGTGGTGAGACAGGACAGTGATGCACACACTGTCAGGTGACTTCTGCAGCTGGGAAACATAAGGGGCCTTTGCTCCAGGCTGCCCACACATCGATCCTGGGAGCCAGGCCAGGGCTGTATGAGCTGTAGTTAGCAGGGACCCTGATTTTCTTCCTGGGTATTTGGCCATGTGTAGATGTTTCACCCCTGTGCCTTGGTATCTCTGTGTTTATCTCTCCTCGACTCTACTGTGCTTTTTTAAAATTTACTGCTATTACTATAGATCATATTGTCTTTTCAGAGCACTAAACTGCATCCAATTTCATGTCCTCTAAAGATGTGAAGGCCTTTCTGGTTTCTTTGCCCACATTTTCAGTAAAGACACTCGGGCCACGGGCCTTCCTCGGATGTGTGACGGTGCTTCATTACACACCTCCCTGTGCTCCAAGATGAAACCAATAACTTGGACACCAATTTTAAGCTGTTACTTTTTGACTATTTAAGCTATTTGATCATTTAAGCTATTTGACTATTGAGAGTCCACATTCTGCTTCTTGAGCTTGATAACATGACCACCCTGCAGGAACTTATCAAACTGCTCCCAGAGCCTTGATAGGATAATGGGAAAACCCTCATGTTAGCAACCTGAAGAGAGCGTTGACTTTACAGGTGTTGAGGCAGACGTCCAGGGAGGTGACTCGCCTAAGCCACCCGGCGCGTCAATGGCAGCACCCTGATGGGCCTCTGGTTTGTGGATTCCCAGCCCAGCATGCTGCTGAGGGTGCAGGTGGCCTGGGGCGCCTGGCTCTCCAGGTTTGCTGAGGGCTGCTCCATACACCGAAGCAAAGCTGGGATTCTCAGCTGCTCCATTTGGGCACTGCCGACCCATTAATGTCACAGCTAGAGAGGGCCCACCACACACCACTGCCTGCCTGCCTTGCCCTCTGGGCTTAGGGAGGCAAGTATAAAGAGAAGAGAGAAAAGAGGGAAAATCAAGGGAAGGGAGATGCCCGGGGGAGGGTAAGAAGGGTTTGCCTCCATTCAGAAATGCTCAAAAGAAGAAAACAAGCTAAAAGAGGAAACTGAGTGCCTTCCCTCCTGCCTCCCATCCCAAGACCTAGTTCTAGGCTGCTAAGGGCTTTCTGACTGAGGAAACTGCCCTCAGGTAAAGCTAGTCTCAGAAAAGTGTGTTGTCAACCATTTGCTAATGGGAAATAAATGGTCTCTGTTATATAACTGGGACTCATGCCTTATCTATAGACATTCCTTGAAGTGGCCATAACTCTGGGTAATTTTGCATTTGTAGGGATGTGACAAGAAAGCCATGGTGTGGGACATGCGCTCCGGTCAGTGCGTGCAGGCCTTTGAAACACATGAATCTGACATCAACAGTGTCCGGTCAGTGAGTAGAATGTTCATGCCACCTCTCTGTTCTGCCGGCATTGCCTGGCTTGGGTAATCCTTAGCCAAGGAACCGCCTCCAGATCAGTTTACTTGGATGAGAGAGGCCTCCCCAGGAAGAAAGGCTGATTGTGGTGGAACTGAACAGTGCTTCAGAACTCATGGAGAATTTTAATTTAATTGCATTAGGAGCAATTAATATCCTCCCTAGGTTGAATCAGCATTTTTCATCCATTCATTCAATAAATATTTACTGAGTATTTATATGCTAGATATTATTCTAGGAACTGGGAATAGACTAGTGAACAAGATAGACAAGGTCTCTACTCTCTTACAGGAGACAAACTAGACCAAACACAAATATACAATTTCAGATACTGATAACTACTGTGATAAAAGTAAAATAGGGAGATGGGATGGGTCATTTCTTAGAGGTCAAAGACAGCCTCACTGAGAAGGTGACATTTACATTGAGGCCAGGATGATGAAAGAGCCAGGCACGCAAAGAGCTGGGGGAAAAGCACAGAGATGAGAGGTTAAGGGACCTAAAAAAAGGCCAGGTGGTCACTGGAGAGTTTTGAGTTGGGAGGGGTAGGGGTGGCTAACCTGATCATAAAAGATCGCTCTGTTGGGAAGCCGAGGCAGGCAGATTGCTTGAGCCCAGGAGTTCAAGACCAGCCTAGGCAACATGGTGCAACCCTGTCTCTACCAAAAAAAAAAAAAAATACAAAAATTTAGCTGGGCATGGTGATGTGCGGAGGAGGCTGAGGTGGGAGGATCGATTGAACCCAGGAGATTGAGGCTACAGTGAGCCGAGATGGTGCCACTGTACTCCAGCCCAGGCAACAGAGTGAGACCGTGTCTCAAAAAGAAAAAAACCAAACAAACCAAACAGATCACTGGCTATATGGAGAAGACATTGTAGGGAACAAGAATGGAAATATGACAACCAGTTAGAGGTGGTTGTGTGAGTTCAACAAAGAAACGATGGTGACTGGAACTAAGGAAGACATGGTGGAGACAGAGAAATGTCAAGAATTACGAAATGTCTGAGATTTTATCTACCTACATGTTAACAAGTTGGGCTGCCATAGCTCATGGATGCTGGTAGAAGACACAAGACTCCTGGGTCAGAGATGAAAGACAGTTTATTACTCATAGTAATGGCAGTAGCCAGGATATCAGCTTGTTTGTGCTGGTACTTGAGCCCCAGGTCCACAGGGAGACATGAAAAGGGCCAAATGACACTGGCAGATGCAAGGGATGCACTCTAGAAGAACCCTGAGCTTAGGGAACCCACATCCTTTATCGAGGGCAGTAAGTAGCAGTCCATGTGCTAAGACGGAAGACTGGAAGGATAGGGGGAGGAGGTGGGTTTTGCACATGGATTTGGGAGCTCTGTTTGGGGCTAGTTAGGTTTGAGATGCCTATTAAACATTCAAGATGTCAAGTAAGTAGCAGGATCCATGAATTAGATCCTAAGAGAGAGGTTAGGACTTGCCATGTATGGAAGATGGTACTGTTGAGACAGTTTATAAAGTATTTTCCTTATACTCAGAACTCCCAAGAATCTTCGTTATACTTAGTGGGAAAACACGAGAATTGTTTCTCTTAAAAGCAAGAACAAAAAACAATACGTACTTACTTTGGTACTCCTTGCCCTCAAATGTGGGATAAGGAAAAAAAGCAAAAAGACTCTCACTTATTGTAAATATGCAGTAATTACCTAGAAAATCAAAAGAAATCAATCTGAAGATCACTACAGATAGTAAATGAAGTTAGTAAAATGCAAGATAGAAGATAAAGCCACAAAAATAAGCCCCTATGTGTTAATAAAGTATAGTCATTCCTTGGTATCTGTGGGAAATTGGTTCCAGGACCTCCCTCAGATACCAAAATCCTACGTAAAACTATGTAGTATTTTCTCAGGGTATGCTGAAGTTATAAAAATAAATAAATAATAAAATTAAAGTGGTATAGTATTTGCATATAGCCTATGCACATCTTCCCATGTACTTTAAATCATCTCTCAATTACTTATAATATCTAGTAAATGTATATGCAATGTAAATAGTTGTTAGACTGTATTGTTTGGAGAATAATGACAAGAAAAAAGGTTCAGTACAGATGCAACAATCCTTTTCTTTTTTAAAATATTTTTAATCTGCAGTTGATTTTATCCATGAGTGTGGAACCCATGGCTATGGAGGGCCAATGTACAGCTTTAAAGTGCACACACTCACCTGGACGCTATGGCTCATGCCTGTAATCCCAGCATTTTGGGAGGCCAAGGTGGGTGGATCACTTGAGGTCAGGAGTTGGAGACTAGCTTGGCCAACATCTCTACTAAAAATACAAAAATTAGTCAAACATGGTGGCACATGGCTGTAATACCAGCTACTTGGGAGGCTAAGGCACGAGAATCGCTTGAACTCAGGAGGCAGAAGTTGTAGTGAGCCGAGATCACGCCACTGCACTCCAGCCTGGTCGATAGAGTGAGACTCTTTCTCCAAAATAATAATAATAAAAAAATAAAATGCACACTCTCACCTGAGCTGTTTCATTTCCCCTGAACCCTCTGCCTCTAACCTCCTTTGACCATCAGTTTTCAACTTAAGCTTCCCTCTGTCCAGGAAGCCCCCCTGGTTTCCAGGGCTGACTTAGGTGCCCTCCTGTGTGAGGGGGACCACACTGCATGGCCAATTTACTCATCGATCTCCTGCACTGAGGAAGTCAGAGAGAGAGAGAAAATCTTACGGTGGTAACCAAACTTTTTAAACTATTTATGAATTCTTAATGGGAGAAATAAAAGAAGATGTTGATAAATGGAGACGTAAACCCAATTCTTGATAGGGAACACTATAACTTAAAATTTTAAATGGCCATTTTTCTACATAGAGTGAATGCAGTTTCAATTAAGTTATTTTATGGAATGGTGTAAATTGGCACTGAGACTCATCTGACGGATGCTACAGGGACTGATTCAGTGGACCGTGTTCAGGGTACCTTTTGATTTTCTTCCAGGGCAAACACTGGCTACCATGTCTGCCCAAGGCTGAGGTTATACTGAGCATTGTCATTGTTCTCTTAGCATGCCCTTCGTGGTACACTGGGTTAGTTAGGACATGGGCTTGTATGAGAGAAGCCCAAATAACAGTGGCTTAAACCAGATGGAAGTTTGTTCTCACCTTAAAATCTGAGCTGCGATGATAGCTCATTCTGTCTTTGCAACCCACTCCCTAGGATGGTGCTCCCTCTCCTGCCCCCACTGGCCTACCACCATGCCTTCTTTCCAGCTGTTTGGTAGACGAGAGTTGCGCTTATCACTTCTGTCTGCATCCCATGAGCCAGAACATGATCATATGGCCACATCTGGCTACAGGAAGACTAGAAACATAGTTTTCATTCTGCCATGTGCCCAGGAAAAACAAACCAGTGTTTCAGTGGGGCTCACTGTTAGCATTTTGGGAAGGGCATTTCATTGTAAGGGAATGTTCCATGTAAGACATTTACCATCCCTGTGGCCCAGCCACTGAATTCCAGTAGCACCCCCTGGGTTTGGTGCCATTCAAAAAAATCCTGCTTTTATTTAACCATAGCTATAGGAGAGAGAGAGGGGACATTGGGGGCACAAAAAGTCTCTTCCAGATAATCTATGTATTACCTGGAAGATAATACACTTGGTCCCTGAACTTCCCACCAGCAGAAGGAAATCATAGCCCATGTGGCCCCAAATGGTATTTAATCTAGAAATCATTTTGACCTTGGAATATGGATGCATCAGATACTCCATGAATTCGTAATGCTTTCAAAAACATAATGTGCCCACACCATGATAGACTGACTGGGGCAGAGCTGAAAATGGTTAACATTTCTCATCCAGCTTTTCTGTTCTCCATCCCCGTCTTTCAGGCCAGTGTAAGTTAGTCACACAAAGTCAAGCTTCCCTCTCCTTTGCCAAATGTTTTGACTCTTCCCCTCCCGCGGGTAGGAGGAGTAACTTTAGCTGTTTTAAAGGGCTGCTCCTCCTCTGGCTTTTATGGAGCTATAGGGTAGGTCACTGGTACAAGAAAGGAGAAACAGGCCAGGTGTGGTGGTTCACGCCTGTAATCCCAGCACTTTGGGAGGCCTAGGAGGGTGGATCACTTGAGGTCAGGAGTTCGAGACCAGCCTGACCAACATGGTGAAACCCCATCTCTACTAAAAATACAAAAATTAGCCAGGCATAGAGGCACGTGCCTGTAATCCCAGCTACTTGGGAGGCTGCCACATGAGAATCGCTTGAACCTGGGAAGTGGAGGTTTGTAGTGAGCCGAGTTCACGCCATTGCATTCCAGCCTGGGTGACAGAGTGAGACTCAGTCTCAAAAAAACAAACAAAAAAAGAAACAATGGAAGGTGTGGGGAACACAGCTGGGTGAGGCACAGCGGAGGGGTTTAAAGACATTTGCTTTCATTCTGCCTCTGGATTATAATTTAGGACCCATATTTCTCACTAATCATTGAGAAGAGAACGACTATAGCAGTAATAATCATCATTTATTGAATGTGTTTTAATTGGCACCATGCCAGATTCTTTGCATGGACTGTCTTATGTAAACTTCACAGCAAAAAATATGCATTATTACTCTCACTTTTCAGATGAGGAAACTGAGGCTGGGCAAGAGGAAGTCATTTGCCAAAAGTATCGCAGGTAGTAAATGGTCAGTGCAGACATCCAGTGTGGCTTTGTGCATCTGATTCCGTGTCTGAGCTCACACCCCCTTTCTTATCCCTCAGCTCTGGGCCAAGTCTTAGGAATTAGATATGTGATTGAGGGAAACTATATTTACAGGGGGTCTGCTCTGTGTTCTGTGCCTGATATCAACACACATTATCTCACTCTACAAGGCCAGCATCATTGTCCCCCACTAACAGGGAAGAAAACTAGAAGTCAGTGGGCCTGACATATGAGCTTCCTCTTCCGTCTTCTGCTGCAAATATTCCTTAAGTCCCTAGAAGTAGAGATTCTGATTCCAAGGGCCTAGCATGGTTCTGATGGGCATCCAGGGTCGGGAATCACCACCCTAGATAAAGTACTTTCTCTCTGCAGGTACTACCCCAGTGGAGATGCCTTTGCTTCAGGGTCAGATGATGCTACGGTATGTTTCTAAGTTATTGAGAGCTTTTCCTATTCAATAGAGGGATCTGCTAACTTATTTTAGAAAATAACTATTTTCTGGTTACAGAAGTAATGAGTATTCAATGAAGAAAATTTGGGGAATATTAAATTACCTTGATCTCCTTACCCAAGAAAATCATAGCTGGATGAATTCCTTTCTGACTTTTTTTCTTTTTGACAAACAAAATGCTTTATAATTTGGCATTTTCACTTAACAGAATGTGAACATTTTCCCAGGCCGATAAATATTTCTCTCCATTATATTTTCTTAATGATTGAGTAGTATTCCATGTTATGAACGTGATATTTGTCTTTAATTTTTGGACATTTGGCTCTTATCAAGGTTTTTTTTTTTTTCATGTTAAAACACTGCTATTAGTGTTTTGTACCTTGCTTATCATTTCCTTAGCATTCTCAGACATAACTTGCTGAGCCATAAATAGACCCAGTTTTAAGGCTTTTGATACTGATTGCCAAATTATTTTCAAGAGAAAAAATATTTTCTTGTTGCCCTCAAAATATCAAATACCTTATGAAATAATGGTTTTCATTCTAATTTTCTGCTAAAGAAATTACAAAAGAATCGATTGAGAGTTTTGAAATAATGAAAATTTAAACTTCTGTATGTCAAAGATATATAACAATATAAGGGAATACATCATGGAAAAATTCTTGTCACATACAGTACAGGCCAAGTTCAAATCCTGTAGATATGAATAGGGTTACATAAGCAATAAAACAAACACTCCAATTAAAGAAGAGGGTAAAATGCAGGTCATTTACAAAGCAGTAAATCCAAAATGGCAAGTAAACACCTGAAAATGTTTTCAAAGTCACCCATAATCAAAGAAATCTATATTTTAAATTTTCAGTGATCAGATGCCCATTTTGCCACTTGGATTAGCAAAGAAATGCTCAGAGGTTGGGTTGGTGGGGAGCCTGGAACAAGCCTGGGGTCAGGATAGTTGGCACCACCCTGCTAGAGGGCAGATATGAATCAAGAGCTTGAAAACATCTCTACTTGGCCAGGCATAGTGGCTCATGCCTATAATCCCAGCACTGTGGGAGGCCAAGGTGGGTGGATCACCTGAGGTCAGGAGTTCAAGACCAGCCTGGCCAATGTGGTGAAACCCTGTCTCTACTAAATGAGACTAAAAATACAAAAATTAGCCAGGCGAGGTGGCGGGCGCCTGTAATCCCCACTACTCTGGAGGCTGAGGCAGGAGAATCATTTGAACCCGGGGAGGCAGAGGTTGCAGTGAGCCAAGATTGCACCATTGCACTCCAGCCTGGATGACAAGCGAAATTCCATTTCAAAATAAAATAAAATATAAAATAAAACATCTCTACTTCTGATCTGGTCATGCTATTTCCTGATAACTCTTCTAAGGATTCTATTTCTTACCTAGTCTAAGGAAAATACCAGAAACACATGTAAAGATTTTTATGTAAGATAAAAGAGTCATCATAATATTATTTATAAAAGAGAAAAATTAAACACAACCGAAACAACAGGATTTGGCTAAATAGATTCTGATATATTCAGTAACCATGTTCATAACGTTTTTTCAAGTTTTCTTTTAATGATATGAGAAAGTACGTATAACCTAATGTTAATAGAAGCAATAATGAAACATCCAGCCCATTCAGATACACACATAAAATAGAAATAAGACTGAAGGAAACAGCTTAAAATTAGTAAATACCTCTAGGATTTAGGGTGACCCTCATTTCCTTCTGTATACATTTCTGAATATTTCAAAATTTTCTACAATGAACATGTGTCCTTTATCAGAAAAAAAAAAAAAGTGGGGCCTCATTTTGTTTTATACCTGAAGAAATTTGCTGTATTTGTCATTTCTTTACTGACTCATAGAGATTAATAGGAATCAGGACTCTTTACTGACTAATAGAAATTAATAGGAGTCAGGACTAAAGGATGAAATAACAGTAGGGAAAACTAAGAAGTTTTTCCTTCATCCTTTAAACTACACAAGTCACTAGCACCTATCTGTAGCTCTTTGGTCATCACATCACCAAACTGAAGCCAGAAGTAAGTGCTGCTTTATTTATTTGCTCCCCAGTGTCGCCTCTATGACCTGCGGGCAGACAGAGAGGTCGCCATCTATTCCAAAGAGAGTATCATATTTGGAGCATCCAGCGTGGACTTCTCCCTCAGTGGTAAGATTTTATTTCAGAAACTTTTCCCAGGACTGTAAGACAGGACCGGAATGAAACTAGCGCTCCACCATCACTCAGTTCCTTTTCATTAACCGAGCTTCCTGTGGACCAGTATGAGAAATCATCCACATTTGCACCAGTTTTCCTCCTCTGAGCTTCTGACCTCCCACTTTGCCCTGCTCCAGGCAACTTCCTCTAGCCCCATTCACTCCAGGGGGAAATGAAGGCTGTGTACTCACCTAATGCTGTCCTTCAAGGCAATGAAGTGTCAGAAATTCACTTCTGCAATGCTCTCGGGCATTTTCTCCCCAGTCTTTGCTTCTCTTCATGCCCCAAAGGGAACTTTTCTCTAAGGTGGAGGTTAAGCAAGAGTCCCTTCTTGACCAGACACTGTGACTCACGCCTGTAATCCCAGCACGTTGGGAGGCCAAGGCAGGCAATAACTTGAAGTCAGGAGTTCAAAACCAGCCTGGCCAACATGGTGCAACCTTTTCTCTACTAAAAATACAAAAATTGGTTGGGCATGGTGGTGCATGCCTGTAATCCCAGCTACTCAGGAGGCTGAGGCAGGAGAATCGCTTGAACCTGGGAAATGGAGCTTGCAGTGAGCTGAGATCGTGCTACTGCACTCCACCCTGGGCAACAGAGCAAGACTCCGACTCAAAGGGAAAAAATAAAATGAGTCCCTTCTCAGTGCCCTGAAGCTCATGACTCCTTTGTGGGAAGTTACTAGTGAAAAAGCATAGCTCCAGAAAGATCATGTCAAAAAAAGAAAGCAAAATAGAAAGTTAAAGCAGAGCTAACAGGCTGACTACCTGGACCACTCGATTTCCCCAGACACATCCCTAGACTAACTGCACAAGAAGTTCCTGCTACTGCCTGGAGCATCTTTTCCCTGCCTTCTCTGCATGACAGACTCCTATTCAACCCTCAAGAGCCAACTCAAATGTCACTTTAACTTTCTCTCTTTAAACAAGTTTTACAAGTTGTTAACTAGCAAATGACTAGAAATAATTTATTTGTGTCTGCAGTGTCCTCCTTGATCCCCCTTCCTCTCTGGTCCCGTAGCACTTTCCGTGTGTAAAGCACTTGCATTATGGCTGTTACCATGGGATGCTACAGTGATCTGTTCCTCTCTGCCCCACATCCTCCACCAGGGGCCATGACTGTGCTTTCTCCCCTTTAAATCCTCAAGGTAAAGCACAGTGTCTAGGACTCAGTGGGCCTGAATCACTGCTTACTGAATGAGTGAGTGAGTGACAATCATGTAATGAGAAACAGGAAGCAAGGAACTGGCTTAATAGCTATCATCTCACCCTGCTTCAAGGTCGCCTGCTATTTGCTGGATACAATGATTACACTATCAACGTCTGGGATGTTCTCAAAGGGTCCCGGGTCTCCATCCTGTTTGGACATGAAAACCGTGTTAGCACTCTACGAGTTTCCCCCGATGGGACTGCTTTCTGCTCAGGATCATGGGATCATACCCTCAGAGTAAGAGAGATGGTCTTCTCTTTTCCTGTGTGTGAGAGGAGAGAGGAGGGGTGACGGGCCTTCTGAAGCAGAGGGATGGCTTTCAGAGTAAGCTCAAGTGGCCCTGGTCAGCCTCGCCGAGCTCTCGTTTCCGCTCTGCCCACAGCCACAGAAGGAACTAGTTGCCTGGAGAGGTAGCGAGTGCCCCATCAATGCAGGTATTCTCCCACAGAGTTGACAACTGCGTATCAGCCTGTAGGTGAGGGAATAGTTAGGCTTGGTCATCCAGAAAGTTCCCTTTGACCCTAAAAGTCTGATTCTTGTGATTCTAGCCTTTGGCAAACCACAGATAACCTGTCTCTTCTCCTATAGTATAGGGTTCTTATTACAATTATCGACCGTGTGATGACGAGGGTCACAGATCCAGAAGGCTGTGAAGCCCCTGAAATTATTACTTTTATCTTTTTTTTTTTCTTTTTAGTTTTCCTATAGCTTAATTTTGGAAGTGAAGCCCCTGAAATTATATATGCCAAATTTGGGGTGTATGCATTTTGTCCTCATGGCTTTCATTAAATTCTCAAAGATAGCTCCATAACCTTGTTGAGTGTTGGCTCCCCCAAAATACTACCAAAATAGTCTGTTTAAGCCGGGCGTGGTGGCTCACACCTGTAATTGTAGCACTTTGGGAGTCCAGGTCGGGCAGATCACTTGAGGTCAGGAGTTCCAGACCAGCCTGGGCAATATGGTGAAACCCCTTCTCTACTAAAAATACAAAAATCAGCCAGGCGTGGTGGCATGGACCTGTAGTCCCAGCTACTCGGGAGGCTGAGGCAGGAGAATTGCTTGAACCCAGGAGGCAGAGGTTGCAGTGAGCCGAGATTATCCCACTGCACTCCAGCCTGGGCAACAGAGCAAGACTCTGTCTCAAAACAAAGATGCCCATTCATAGAGCAAAGCTAAATTTATTGCTTACCTCAGTGTGGAACATCAAGAATTGGTAGAGGTGTAGTGGCATCTCAGAAGAGGAGGACAAAGGCATGCATGAGGTTTTTTGGTCTGGTTTAAGGCAGGTCTTTGTTGGGGGCCACTTAATTGGGATTGGACAACTTTGTGGCATAATAGTTTTAGGATTGCTGGACACGGGTGGGGGAGGGTTTCGAAGAAACCCTTTAAAACTAAGTAGTCATTTGATGGTCTATATTGTCCTGAGACATGGGTGTATTTTCTAAAGAGGGTAAGTTGAGTAGTCTAGTGTTAGGATAGAGAAAAGGATTTTTGCAAAATTCCTGAAGCGAATAAAAAGGTTATCTGTGAGTTCATCTTCCTGGGTAAGAGTGTCCTAAATGAGTAAAGTCGTGTTAATGTATACGGTGAGCTGTATGGGTTCAAATGGTTTTGGTTGTCAATCTATAAGAGTAACCAGACCCTAGCAAGGAAGCTGCAGATGCCCCACAAACAATTAACTAAGGGAGGAGGGGATCGGGTCCAAAGAAGCACCTTTGCGTTGCTAGGAGTACAGTGTTATCCTTCTAAGGCACAGGAGCACCCTATTTTGGATGGTGTGTGTGTGTGTGTGTGTGCGTGTGTGTGTGTATACACGCACATGTATGCCCATGCATGTGTGTGAATAGACTAATTTTATCTCGTTAAGCTCAAGTTTTATAAGTTGTTGACTACAAAGGTCTAAAATCTATCTGTTTGTGTCTTCACAGGTCTGGGCCTAATCATCTCATAGTGCACTCATGTATACCTGAGAATTTGAAATCTTCACATGTAAATAGATATTACTTCTAGAGGAGCTTAGGGTTTACTGCGGTTTAGCTTAGGGGAGCAACCCATGGCCCACAGGTCACTAAGCATCTCCAATATGACTATTAAAACTGTCACCTCTGGAAATACACTAGTGTGAGCCTTCAGCACTGCGAGAATACCTTCAAGTACAGTATTTTTCTTTTGGAACACTTTAAAGTATATCTGTTTTTAAGGTTATTCTAAATAGTAGCCTCAACTCATTCTGTCACCAGTAGAATTCAGCAGTTAATATAGTCCGTATTATTTCTTTGAGTCAATTCATTTTCAGAGCACTTTAAAGTCTGATATTTCTTGTGCACTGTGATGCCTGGAACCTTCCTCTGGAAGTGCTGGTTTTATGGACTGAGGACTGGTAACTGGTCTGGATAGAAGCAAATTCCAATTCCAAATGTAATCAGACAAAAATCGCTTTTTTTAGAATGTTTTTATTGTAAAAGTGTCTTTTCAGCTTCCTGTTCTATTGTCTTTTTTTGGATAAAACATTTTTGTTCATGGTGAACTGCTGTAAATGATGCAGAGAAATGCCTCAAAAGGACAGGTGGTTTGACTGCTGAATGATGATGATGTCACTGTGTCACTTGGACAGGGCGTTTTCTCTGAATTGAAAGGAAAGCCAGTGCTGTTTGTAAACAAGTGCTTCTGAGAGCAAGCAAAACTCTGTGTGGGAACACAGGATAGTAAACTTATTTAAAAACCTATTAGTAGAATTAGTGGAAACACTTAGGTTAAAGTGGATCTTGTCCATATAAATTATATTCATGTGTATTGCATTGCAGTTATAATTACATATGCAGATGATTGATAGTCATGAATAATAATGTCTGCTTCTCTTACATAGAAAGAAAAACAATAGTAAAAGAAGATCTTCTCTTTATCTGAGACTCAGGATTCCTTCTGGAAGAAGGAAGTACTTTTCGGTATAGGGTCCCTTTTCCTTTTTTGGTTTTTGTAAGATGTAGATGCTTATTCTTTGCTTTAGAAAACTTCTCATTTAAAAAGATGGCGCGCATTATCATCTAGGGGAATAAAAGGTCACCTCAGACACCAGATGTCATTCCTGGTGAGGCCTGCCCTGTGGCCTCGTGGGTGGCCTGGGGTCTGCCGGCAGGTTCTGGCTGCACCTGAAAGCTGCGTGCACCCTGTCCCTTGGACTGTCGGGTCTCCTCTCCTGGTCCTGCTCCAGCCCAGCCCTTCAAGTGGTAGCTCTGGCTTTGCAAGCCCTGCTCCTCAGAGAGACTCTTCCAGAGCTCGAGCTGGGCACAGCCGTAGGACAGGCCTGGACCAGATGCTCCAGGGGTGTGCCGGGCCCACCCTCACAACTGCTTATTCAGGTATTGTGATGGGCCACTCGGTCCAAAATCAGCCAGGCCAGCTTTTCCATCATCTCACTTCAAATAAACATAATAATTTGAACATTTGCAGAGCAGTTACTGGTGGTTTTACTGCACACCGGGGTCTGGGGTAGAGAGAGAAAAATAAAAGGCCTCTGCCTGCCTCCAATGAGCCCAGAGAGAGTGCTTTTAAGTCCCAGTAGATTCCAGTCTGGGCAGGGGCTCAGGAAATGGGCCCAGTGTCTGGCCAGCTCCTGCCAGCTGCTGAAGGGGTCAGGGACACCATGGGATTCCTGAACTCTGCTCCAGAATGTCCCATAGTGGCCTCTGGTGCGGCTGGCCTCCTTGTGGTGGCATGCCCAGCCCTCTGTCCCACAGCCTTTTTTTTTTTTTTTTTTTTTTTTGTCTCTGCAGTGTGCCTTCCGGCTCCCAGAAGTGAAGGAAGGCACGGGAAAGGAAGGAAAGGTGGCCCAGGGGAAGCACATTCCAGGCTCTATGTTTGGAGGGGTGGAGAGCATCTTCAGGATATGTGCAAAGTAGACTGTGACTTTCCAATCCAAAAAGCCACTTTACAGGCCCAGGGAAAGTATTCCAGAGAATGCGTCCACTCCCTACATGGGCAGGAAGCCCCCTCTGCTGTGAGCATGCGCTCTCACGGTGGGCGCTGCCGGGATTTGGACTGTGTGACAGCATGTGGAGACTCAGGGGTAAGCTCCATGGAATAGGTTGTGTTTTGCAGATCGAAAATAATGCTGAGTGCATTTTATAATCAGCTTTTCCTTTTTCCAGAGGACTTGGGGATAAACCTACCAAACCAATTGAGGTGAAGGGGCCAGATGGGCCCCCAGAGGTGTAGAGCCTTAGGCAACCCCCTCCCGGGCCAGAAAAAAAGAAAGTGCAGGCAGAAAGGTGTGGTTGATGGGTATTATGGGAAGTACCTGTGACATGAAGCCAAGTCCAGTGCTTTAGAATGCGTGGTCAGCCTCTCACCGGCGGAGCCCTGGCAGCCATCCCTGTTCTCCCAGGCGAGCCAGAGGCGGGCATCCCATTGCCACTGCCCTCTTCCTGCCCTTCTGCCTCCTTCGCACCCATCTCTAGATTATAAGTGGTTTAAAACAGCACAAGGTTATCAGGGCCTTTGTGTCCCAGGTTCTTGTAGCTGCCAGGCCAGCTGGCTGAAAGGTGGCACCCCGAGACTGGGACTCCTCTGTGAGTTAGAGGGACGCCATGGTGACAAAGGAGGTCTGACCTTGGTTCACACCCAGCCCTGACATGTTCACAGAATATGTGATAATATCTGAGTTTCTCTCAGCCTCAGTTTCCCCATCTGTAACATGGGATGGCACTAAAATATGTGATGTGCATACCTCATTCTTTAGCACATCTTCAGGAAGGTTTCCCAGCTTCCTCCCTGTGTCCTCCTTTTTCCCCTTCCTGTTTGCCCCCCTCCCTTCTCCCTCCACCTATCTTCCCTCTTTCTCTTCTCTTTCCCTCCTCCCTCCCTCCCATCTCCTCCCTCCCATCTCCTCCCTCCCATCTCTCCTCCCTCCCATCTCCTCCTCCCACCCTCCCAAGTCCTCCTCCCTCCTTCCCATCTCTTCCTTCCTCCCTCCCATCACCTCCTCCCTCCCTCCCTCCCAATGCCTCCTCCATCCCTCCTCTCTCCTTCCCAACTCCTCCTCTTTCCTCTCCTCTGCCCCTGCCCCCTCTCCTTCTCATTCATCCAGACTCCTTTTTCTAACCTTTCTCAATCTTCCTCCTTTCCTCATCTCCTCTTCCTCTCTCTCCCTGTTCCGCCTCTCTCCTGGTCTCCTTCCTTCCCCTTCTGCCCTTTCTCCCTCCTCCTCCCTCCCCATTCCCCTTCCCCCAGCTCTTTTTTTTCTCCCCATCTCCCCCTCCATAGGCAGCCCTCACTCATATAGCACATTAGTAATTCTCATCAATTAGAGCTTCGTCTGGGTCAGTGGTTCTCAAACTTTTTGATCTTAGGATCCCTCTACACTGTGTTTTGTTTTGTTTTGTTTTGTTTTGTTTTAAGACAGAGTTTTGCTCTTGTTGCCCAGGCTGGAGTGCAGTGGCACGATCTTGGGCTCCCCTCAACCTCTGCCTCCCAGGTTCAAGTGATTCTTCTGCCTCAGCCTCCTGAGTAACTGGAATTACAGGCATGCGCCACCATGCCCAGCTAATTTTGTATTTTTAGTAGAGATGTGGTTTCTCCCTGTTGGTCAGGCTGATCTCAAACTCGCAACCTCAGATGATGCACCCGCCTTGGCCCCCCAAAGTGCTGGGATTACAGGTGTGACCCACCACGCCCGGCCTACACCCTTAAAAGTTATTGAGGACCCCAAATAACTTTGTGGATTGTATCTATCCACATTTATCGTATTAGAAATTAAGACTGAGAAAAGTTATAAAACACAAGATTACAGATGCATACGTTCCATTAGCCATCAAGGTGATCTTTCACCCATGCCAGTAGTCTCTGGAAAACTGAGAGAATGAAAATAAAAAAGTCACCAACACACGCTCACAAAGTGTCAGTATTATGAAAATAGTTTTGACCTTGAGGACCCCTGAAAGGGTCTCAGGGACCCTCAGGGGCTCTGGATCATGCCTTGAGAACAGCTGATCTGGGCCAGTGAGCCCTTTTCCAGCCCTTCTATGTGAGACCTCCCAGAGGCCATTAAGGGCCTTGGAAGCGCTTGGGAAAGAAAGAGGTGACAGGATGATTGAGGAGAGCCACCCTAGGGAAAGCCTTCGGAGGAGGCTTTGGGGCAGCCCTGATCGGTGGGGGAAGTCCCAGAGAGGCAGTCGGAAGGGCTCGGGACCAGCTGAGGTCTGTGACCCAAAAATCCTTTGAAAAGAGGATGCCTGGGAGCCTGGGGAAGGCACAGTGGATGGGGTAGAAGACAGGCTGAGGCCCAGGCCACTCCCAAGCCTAGGAGAGCTGACTGAATGGGGATTTGTGGATCTTCATTTCCCAAACTCGCCTGCTGAGAAGAATCATCCCACCCATGGCAGGTTCATGCACTGCGCCTTCAGGGCCCCGCCCTGAGATATGGACTGGGCAGGCCTGAGGTGGGCCAGGAAATCTGAGCCAGAGGCCCACTGGGGAGGCCGCGAGTGAATCTTGTCTCTGTGGATCCTGTGTGAGGATTGCGATGCTAAACCACTTGCCCTCTCATCCGTGACCGGAGAGAATTGGGTCACTCTTCTGGACATGCCACAGACTCCTACTTCTAGACAGGACTTGGCTGGAGCCAGGCTGGCCTTCAGGGTTGGTCAGTCTCCACAGGGGACTCTGGCCTCCCGTGGGCTGCCGCAGGGCCAACCCCAGTGAAAGAAATGAAATGACTGAATGTGTTCGTGTCATTCAAAAAAGGATGCAGCAGGGGGTGGGGAGGAGTTGGTTAATGGAATCAAATTTGCCGCAAGATAGGAGTCTAGTGTTTGGCGGCACTGTAGGGTGACTATCGCTAACAGTAATTTACTGTGTATTTTCAAGTAGCTAGAAGAATTTTGAATGTTCCTGTCAACCTAAATAACAAAGACAGGCTCTCTAAAAGAAAAAGATACTTAATCAAAAGTAGGGCACTGCAACAGGAATATGTGTGCTGTAGTAAACTGTGTGCATATTCCAGGAGGTAAAGAAAAACAAAGGTGGCCAGGCGGTGGCTCACGCATGTAATCCCAGCACTTTGGGAGGCTGAGGCGGGCGGATCACGAGGTCAGGAGATCAAGACCATCCTGGCTAACACGGTGAAACCGTCTCTACTAAAAATATTAAAATTAAAAAAAAAATTAGCCGGGCGTGGTGGCAGGCGTCTGTAGTCCCAGCTAAGAATGGCGTGAACCCAGGAGGCGGAGCTTGCAGTGAGCCGAGATGGTGCCACTGCACTCCAACCTGGGTGACAGAGCAAGACTCTGACTCAGAAAAAAGGAAAAAAAAAAAGGTTTTTAAAGGAAAAAATGAGGAGGATTACATAATGGTTTTGAAATAATTATCCTTGGCTACAAATATCAATAACAAAGGTCACACCAGTCCGAGGCTGGACAGGCAGTTGCTAGGCAGATGTCCTTGCAGAAGTAATTTTGTGTGAGGTTGTGGCAGCCTATGTGCAAGGTTGTAATTTTTGCAGAATCTTTTATGATCATTTTCGTATTAGGCATACAAGCATGAGAATCCTCTCTTCATGGCCTCCTCAGCTCTATTTGTCATGGTTTTTTTTTTTTAAACACTAGTAACTCTTGAATTCTAACAACTTTCACATTTCCAACACAAAGAAATGATAGATATTTAAGGGATTAATATGCTAATTACCCTGATCATTACACATTGTATACATGTATCAAAATAACACACTGTACCCCATAAATATGTACAATTATGTGTCAATTAAAAATAATTATTTTTAAAAGTAGATGCAGACCCTCTAGTAAGGAGATGGGATCAGGAGTGACTCCATGGTTAATTTAACCCACATAAACAACTAATCGTAAGTATGGTATGAGCGTTTGTGTAAAGACTGTGGCAACAGGAAATGTCTGTCTTTGAACCCAAGGTTATCTAACCAGCACACCAATGGTGAAAGATTAACTTTGTCAGAAACCAGGAACCGTGAAGCAAAGGCCACCATTTCCAACCTGTGTGTTTTCCACGATAATTGGCAGCCTCCCACTCCTAAGTTTGTACCCAAGGGAAATTAAAACATATGTCCACACAGAAATTTGAATGCAAATGTTCATAGCAGCATTACTCATAATAGCCCAAAGTTGAAACAGCCCCAGTGTTCCACAGTGGATGAATTGATGAACAAAATATGGTGCATCCACACAATGGGATACAAAGAAAGAGCGTAGACACATGCTACAACATGGATGAACCCTGAAAATACTGTGCCGGGGAAAGAAACCAGAGACAAAGAGCCACATGTTGTAGGATTCCATGTATATGAAATGTCCTAATAAGCAAACTCATAAAGACAAAAAGCAGATTAGTGGTCACTCAGGGCTGGGGTGAGGAGTGACGGTTAGTGGGCACTGAGTTTCTTTTGGGGGAGCTGAGTTAGTGGTGGTGATTGCACAATTCTGTGAATGGACTAAAAACCACTGGATTCTAAGAGGGTGAATTTTATGGCATATTAATTACATCTCAATAAAGCTGTTACTTAAAACGTGGAAAAAATAATAAGCAGTCACTAGCTATTCTCAATAAAACAGAAACTACATAGGTAAGACCAACATTGTCACATTTTGGTTTTGGTTGAGAATGGGGCAAGTGAGCATAGTCACCCTTGCCAGAGGATTTACCATTTACAAATAAAAGTTTCTCTGGAATGATGGCCTTTTACTATGTGCCAGGTACTGTGCTAAGCCCTTTGTGTATACCAATTCATGTAATCCTTGTGACAGCCCCATGATGCCCCATTTTTAGATGGGGAGATAGATGGAGGTTAGGAGGGTTGAATAACTTGCCCATAGCTGCACAGCTTCCAAGTTGCACAGACAGGATTTTCACCAAGTCTTATTACAAACTGCCTCATATTGTGTGAACTGGAAATTCTATGTTGAGGTTAATTTATTCATTTGTTGTTTAGTTTTATTCATCATTATTGAGTTACCAATGGCAGTGCCAGAGGATTTACCATTTACCCCAAAGCTACTGCAAATCTAAGAAAAAACAATGGTCTTACTGCTAAAGTATAATGTATAAAAAGGTAAAATCTGGCCGGGCGCGGTGGCTCAAGCCTGTAATCCCAGCACTTTGGGAGGCCGAGACGGGCGGATCACGAGGTCAGGAGATCGAGACCATCCTGG
>NW_016808228.1:2001290-2027577 GCF_001698545.2 Rhinopithecus bieti | reverse complement strand
AAAAAAAAGGAATCATGACTCTCTTGCAAATAAAACATGAACATGTATCCAAGCTTTTATTTAACTCACTGATTAATAAGGGAACCAGTAAGATGTCAAAACCAGTTCAAATGGGAATTTGAGGTACAGAGATTTATATTCCAACAAAATTCATTTAGTTCACTCTAATGAATCATTTGCTTTAGCAGATTAGGCACTCCGCAGAAGCATCAGCCAGCTCAGCCTTTGGAGGGAGAACTCCATATTGTTGGACCCATACATATCCTCTGTCCCTGCTGCCAGGAGCTCTTCGTTCAGCCCATTGAGCAGACGCCACAGCAGCGGCATAGAGAGGCTGGCTGACAGCCACAGAGCATGTCATTCTGTCCATCTGATTCAGAGTCTTCTCTGCAGTGGATGCCCTTTAGTGGGCATTCACGTGAGATGCAAATATCTTCAGTCTGTGCCCATTCAAAGGAATTCAGCCACATATCTCTTTCCAAGATTTTCTTGTCACCAATCTTCCAGTCCTGTTCTTTTTAAGGCCCTGACCATCCAGCTAAACCATCAGCGACTGTCCATGAATCAATGTAGGTCTGTATTCTGGCCATCTCTGGACAACCTGGAATTTCTGCCCACTGGAAGGATTCTCCTTCACCACTGTCCTTCACAGTCACCCGAGTGAGTGTGAGTGAATGCTGCAGCTGTTCTCTTTCATGTGGTACCAGCACATATAGACCCATCTGTAATCCAGGCTGGAGGTTTTTCTCCCTCAGTCAACTGGACATAAGCAGCATCCCAAGAGGCCATAGCCGTGGAATGAGGGAGAGGAGGCAAAGCAACAGGAGTTGATGTTGGAAGAGTCTGAGTGGCCTGCTCGTACAATTTACTTAAACCTTCTGAACCTCCCTGGGCTGTTCCAATACGCCATTTCCATTTGATGATAGATGGCTGCTGTATACATCCAGCTTTATGGCTACATAGGTCAGATGACATCCAGTTCGTGATGGGCGCTCAAGCTTCATGGTCAGGCATTCTGCCCCTACCAAGGCCCGGTAGCGAGGCAGAACCTGCTTCTCAAAAGGAGAGTAGTTATCTTCAGAAGAGGTTCTATATTTACTTCAGAATTCTAGAGGTCTGTACTGTCTCCTGTTAGTGCTTGCCAGAGGCTCCGTACAGCATCCCTATTGGACAATTAAAGTCCCACTGGATCTGTTGGATCACAAGACCCAAGTGGTAGGGCCGCTTTACTGCAGCCTGAACCTTCTGCAGAGTCTTCTCTTATTCTGCTCCTCAATCCACCAGCCTGTTAATTGGGTTGAAATAGCACACTCAAACACAGTCTATGTTGCCTTCAAAGTCCAAAATGGCTCACTGTGTCCCCCAAAAATTCGTATATTGAAATCCTAGCCCCCAGTGTGATGGTATTCGGAGATGGCGCCTTTGAGAGGTATTAGATCACGAAGGCGGAGCCCTCATGAATGAGATTATTGTCCTTATAAAAGAGACCCCAGAAAGCTCCTTCACACCTGCTGCAATGTGAGGACACAGCAAGAAGCCTGCTATCTGTGAACAAGGAAGCAGGTCCTTACAAGGCACAGAACCTGCCAGGGCCTCAATCTTGGACTTTTTAGCCATCAAAACTGTGAGAAATAAATGCCTTTATTTATAAGCCTCCCAGTCTATGGCATTCTGCTATAGCAGCCTGGACAGAATAAGACAGCTACCAAGTGCTGTGCCTCTTTTGTAGTGATGCAAGATGCAGCAACTCATCTTTCACCCTGGGAGGGCTATTTCAACATGCTCCAGACCCCTGAACCCCCAGAAATATCACTGCTAGTATCCATTCTGCATCAGTTTGGATCCAATCAGGAGAAAGAAGCCATGGAGTCATATGAACTGAGAAAGTGTAATATAAATATTAGCTATATCAGGGGACTGCAGTAATTAGGAATTGGCCAATAAAAAGTAAAGAGAACTTCAGGCAGTATCAGAGTGATAGTATAAGAAACAGCTGCTGCCCTAGTAATGAATACTCCTTCAACTTCTAGTCAGAATTAAACTGTACAGGGACGGCCCTTTTGTTTGCCATCACTAAACTGTAGAGTCCTTGAGGTCAGGAACCACATGTCTTGTTCTCCATTGTATCTTCAGTGCTAAGGGGGGAGGCCTAGCACCACAAAGGCTCTTACTAAATATGAATGAATACAGCCAATATTGGCCCTCTAGCAGCCCCCAAAATAATTCGCCCTTTTCCTGCCACGTGTGCCGGACCCAAAGAAAGGAATCCCCAACACAGACCTGGGTGCTTTCCAATCTAGAGATGCAGATAATGCCCAAGGGAGCGGTCTGTGAGGGGCCATGTGTAGCCTTTGTCAAGCGCTCCTTAAGAGGAGGCTGAAGCCCAGCCCAGCTTCCCAGACTGTCCCCTCAGGTTCTTAGTCCCCAGACCTGGAGCTAAATAACGCCAGAGTCTCACAGTGCGCCTGATTGCTACAGGAACACATGCGCACCGGCAGGCCTTGCCTTGGGGACTGTAACAGGTGCAGGTAGGATGCCCATCAAAGGCTCCTCTCTCAATCCTGAAAAACCTGGGGCCGGGGCCGGGGGCCGGGGCGGGGCACGGCAGCCCTTCCCTGGGGGAGGCGCGGCCGGGCCAAGAAAACCAGCGAAGGCCCAGGGCCCTCAGCAGAGGCCCGACCATGGCTGACCCGTTGCGGGAGCGCACCACCGTGGCTGACCCGTTGCGCGAGCGCACCGAGCGGTTGCTGGCCGACTATCTGGGGTGCTGCGCCCGGGAACCCGGCACCCCCGAGCCGAGGCCGTCCACGCCCGAGGCCGCCGTGCTGCGCTCCGCGGCGGCCAGGTTACGGCAGCTCCACCGGTCCTTCTTCTCTGCCTACCTCGGCTACCCCGGGAACCGCGTCGAGCTGGTGGCGCTGATGGCGGAGGCCGTGCTCTCCGACAGCCCCGGCCCCACCTGGGGCAGGGTGGTGTCGCTGGTGACCTTCGCGGGGACGCTGCTGGAGAGAGAGCCGCTGGTGACAGCCTGGTGGAAGAAGCGGAGCTTCCAGCCGCGGCTGAAGGAGCAGGAGGGCGACGTCGCCCGGGACTGCCAGCGCCTGGTGGCCTTGCTGAGCTCGCGGCTCACGGGGCAGCACCGCGCCTGGCTTCAGGCTCAGGGCGGCTGGGTGAGCACGCGGCGGACACCGGGACGCGGGGCGGGACGGGCATCCGGGAAGCGCCCACGAGGCCGGCACGATGAGGAACCCACCGCGCCAGCCCCCTGGAACCAGGTTTCTTGAAAGCAGAAAGGCTCGTTTCAGCGGGACTGGAACGTTCGGTGTGAAGTCTGGGGCTTCTCCTCCCCTGGCAGAAAGGCCGGCAGAAATCGGCCTTGTTAGACGGCTCTGAACAGTTCCGAAGCAGCTGCTCAGGCTTAGGTTTGCTCACTTGGACCTTGCCCTGGCCTTAGCCTTCGGGGGCTTTTAGGGGGCACCCACGTTAGCTCTGAACGCTTTGCTCCTATAAAAATCCCCAGCCAATGACGTCGGCAGTGGTGGGGCCCGGGCCAGGTGGGGTGTTTTTCTCCTCTGCCTACTAAATTTGCCTTTGGAGAGACTCGGACCCATTGATCACAACCCCCACGCCTCTCAGCCTGTCCAGAGAGGTTGTGGAGTGTGGTGGTCGCCCAGTGGTGGCGGTGACCCCAAGGTTCCTTAACTTCTAATCCGCTGCACCCAGCCCTCAGTGAGGATGTTTCTGGGCCCCTGGCTTTCAGCTGCAGGCCTTCATCTCTGGTCAAGGTTAGAGTGACAGGTCCTTGACCTGCAGCTGATGATCAAGGAAAGCCACCTGGTGGTGAGCCCACCGCATGCCTCTGGGGCTCTGAGCTAGACCCCATTTCTTTCCCCACCACCTTATTGGCAGTTGATTCAATGACTGAAGTGGCCCATGTTATCGGACACCTATAGCCAGACTATTAAAACCGGCAAGTTTTTTGATCCGAAATGTAGCCTCCTGCGGGTAGTTTCCATTTAGACTTTTTTTTTGTTTTTTTCTTTGAGACAGAGTCTTGCTCTGTGGCCAGGCTGGAGTGCAGTGGTGGATCCTGGCTCACTGCAACCTCTGCCTCCCGGGTTAAAGCGATTCTCCCGTCTCAGCCTTCCGAGTAGCTGGGACTACAGGGGCCTGCCACCTCACCCGGCTAACGTGTGTGTGTGTGTTTTAGTAGAGATGGGCTTTCACCATGTTGGCCAGGATGGTCTCGATCTCTTGACCTCGTGATCCACCTGCCTCAGCCTCCCAAAGTGCTGGGATTACAGGCGTGAGCCACCTTGCCCGGCCCCCATTTAGACCTTCTGTAGTGACAAGTTGGGTTCTATCTGAGAAGGGAAAGGGAAAGGGAGTGGGAGGTGTTAGCATGAACTCCTGCCTTGTTAATAATGTTAGTGTTGGTCTTCAACCCTCTGGGCAGGTGAACTCCCTTCAGCTGCGTGCCTAAGGGCCTCACCTGAGCCCTGTCTCAACATGGCATCTGGCTCCTCGGGGCTGTCTGTCCTGAAGAGATTAGAATTGGAAAGGGGCCCATTGAAGGCTTTTTTTTGTTTGTTTTTAGCTAATCACTGTTGACTCAAGAATAATCTCTTAACACTAAAAAACTGAAATTCTTGGCTGGGGGTAGTGACTCGCGCCTGTAATCCCAGCACTTTGGGAGGCCAAGGCGGGTGGATCACCTGAGGCCAGGAGTTCAAGACTAGCATGACCAACGTGGTGAAACCCCCTCTGTACTAAAAATGCAAAATTAGCCAAGCGTGTTGACGGTCGCATATAATCCCAGCTACTCCAGATGCTGAGCTAGGAGAATTGCTTGAACCCAGGAGATGGAGATGGCAGTGAGTTGAGATCTTGCTACTGCACTTCAGCCCGGGCACCAAGAGCGAAACTCTCTCTCAAAAAAAAAGCTGAAATTCTCAAATTGGGTAAACATAGTTCAGCCTTGTCTCTGCCCATTGCAGTTAAAATGCCACAGCCTGGAGTTCAATTCCCTTCCTAAATGGGGTTGGTGCTTGCTGTAGTCTCAGGTGATAACTTTTCAATCTAGTGACTTGACAGTTTCCCAAAGGGCATCTCTTCTCTGCTCAGAAAAGAGCATAATAAGCTAACTTCCTCCTGGTTTTGAGTCAAGATATGAGTGTTCCTGCACCAAGTGACAAAGTTAAGTGGTTGCTTCTGTTCACCCTCTTAGACTTACCAATCCTCACTCCTCAGGGCCTCCTTATTGCTGGACGTGTATCGGTCAGAATCTCCTTTCCTTTTACTCTCTCAATCCAAACCTTACTTTGCTGTTTAATCGGGAAGTTCCTGCGTGTTTTGAGTGAGGTTCTCAGCATCGTGAGGCAATCTAACTTTTCTCTCTCCCTGCTGTAGGATGGCTTTTGTCACTTCTTCAGGACCCCCTTTCCGCTGGCTTTTTGGAGAAAACTGCTGATCCAGGCTTTCCTGGCATGCTTGTTAACAACAGCCTTCGGTTACCTCTGGACACGATTATTATGAGTTTTAAAATTTTTAACCCACTTCTACCTGCCCAACTGTGACCAACTAAATGACAGAGGTGTGAGAACAAGAACTGAGGGAAAGCACCTTCCCCCACCGCAGACGTTTTTACCTGAATGCGTACAAGGAGTCCTGAGGTGCTGATGTGGCCGGTGTTTTAACTTGTGACAAGTACTCAGGTATGAGGACAAGAATGCAAATGTCTCTTCCCTGAGTGAAAGACATGGGAGTCCAGTGCCTCATTATGCCAAAGAATCGCAGAAGAAACCTCATTCCATTAAATGGGGAAATACAGTGCTATTTGCTAAAACTCAGATAAGAATGCGAACCTCTCATCTCTCCACAACTTCATGTGCTGCTGACTAATTTTAATCATGGCCACAGCTGGGGCAAAATAATCCCCAAAGCAGAAAAAGTCCCAATTTAACAAGGAATGTAATGTTAAAATCACTTATAAGGAATTCTTTGAAACCAAATCCTTTGAAATCTAATTCCTGGGACTTCTAGGTTTTTATAGTTAACATATTAATTTCTTCAATAAATGGTTAACTTCAAAGTTTTAATAAATTTGTATCTTTAAAAAAACTTAGTTGTCTTTCCTGATTCAATAAGCTCTCGTTCTTAGGAGTAAGTAGAATTGATGATAACTTGTTTTTATTGTCTCCTTAAATATACATTTAACAATGCTTGATTTTTTTTTTTCTCAACACTTAACGCACAAGTTCAAAGTCCCTCCCTCCTCTCCCCCTTCCATTCTGCAAACTATCACCCACCTGCAAGGTGATTAACAGCGTGATTCCCTGCACGCCTTCCCGCCCGTTATTATACTTGCATTTTATAAAACTTAACTGGACCTGCTCTTTTGACTTAATCTTATGAGTGCTTTCTCTCCAGAACATGCAGCTCTGCCTCACTGTTTGAACTGTTGCAGTGCGCTCTTCGTTATCACAGGATATTCTGATTTAATTACCTTTTCACTGCTGTGTATTTCAGGGTGTTTCTCCTTTTTGGGGCGACTGGAAACATCACATGGAATTTTTTTGTGAATAGCCTTGCACACATACACAATCACATTGGTAAAAGAATCCTAGAATGAGAATATAGAGAATCTAGTCCCAGTGGATGTGTATTAAAATTTGGCTACTCCCAAGTTATTACTCAAAATAGGCTCGACCAGTCGAAACTTACATCAGGGCATGAGAGTGCTTAGTTCTTCACTCTTGGTGGTGGTGGGGTTTTTTGTTTGTTTTTTACTTGCTCTGTTGCCCAGGCTGGAGTGCAGTGGCAAGATCTTGCTTGGCTCACTGCAATCTCTGCCTCCCAGGTTCAAGTGGTTCTTGTGCCTCAGCCTCCTGAGTAGTTGGGATTACAGGCGCCCATCGCTGTGCCCAGCTAATTTTTGTATTTTTAGTAGAGACGGGATTTCACCACGTTGGCCAAGCTGGTCTCAAACTCCTGACCTCAAGTGATCCAACCGCCTCAGCCTCCCAAAGTGCTGGGATACAGGCGTGAGCCACGCCTGGCCAGATCTATTCTAAATGTTTGCCTTTATGGCTTCAGGGTTTGGGGCCTCCTTAAGGAAGCTCCTTATCCCAAGAGTATAAAAAGTATACTATGTCCTTCGTCACTAATCCATTCTAAATTTCTTTTAGTGTAATATGAAGTAGGGCTCATCTCTTGAAGAGCTGGGGTGGATATTTCAGCATTATTCACAGACAGTCCTTTTTTCCCCTGCTGATTTGAATACATGCTCTATTAGGTTCTGTTGACATCTTTTCATCTACTAATAGCACTGTCTCAACTGCTATGTGTTCCCAGTATATTTGAATATCTGATGGGATAAGTCTAATCCCTTCCTCTGTTCTTCAGAAAAATCCTTGGCTCTTTTAGTAGTGTAAGGTGAATTTTTAAAAAATCAGCTTATAAAAAATCCCTTTGAGGCCCAGCTCAGTGGCTCACACCTGGAATCCCAGCACTTTGAGGGGCTGAGGCAGGCGGATCACTTGAGGTAAAGAGTTCAAGACCAGCCTGGCCAACATGGCAGAACCCCATCTCTACTAAAAATACAAAAATTAGCCAGGCGTGGTGGTACGTGCCTGTGATCCCAGCTACTCCAGAGGCTGAGGAAGGAGAATTGCTTGAACCTGAGAGGAGGAAGTTGCAGTGAGCCAAGATTGCACCACTGCACTCCAGCCTGGGTGACAGCAAGATTCCATCTCACAGAATCCATTCAGGCCAAGTGTGGTGGTTCTCACCTATAATCTTAGCGCTTTCGGAGGCCAAGGCAGTGAGATCACTTGAGCCCAGGAGTTTGAGACCAGACTGGGCAACATAGTGAAACCGTCTTTAGAAAAACTATTTTTAAATTAGCCAGTCTGATCTGAAGAAAAAACAGAATAAAGGAGGACCAAAAACCCAAAAATTAGCCAGGCATGGTGGTGCACACCTGTAGTCCCAGCTACTGAGGAGGCTAAAGAGGGAGAATTGTTTGAGCCCAAGAGGTTGAGGTTGCAGTGAGCCAAGATCACACCATGGCACTCTAGATTAGGTGATAGAATGAAAGTGGATCAATTTGGAAATATATAGTATCTTTACAATATTATCTTCCCTATTTTTTGTTGTTGTTGTGTTTTGTTTTTGAGATGGAGTTTCACCATGTTGCCCAGGCTGGTCTTAAACAACTGAGCTCAAGTGATCCACCCGCCAAAGTGTTGGAATTACAGGCGTGAGCCACCACGCCCGGCCTAATATTGCCTTCCCTTCTAAGAACATGAACTCCTGCTCCATTTATTCAGGTCTCTTATGGTTTTCTCTGTATAGGTTCTATTTAGATGTTTTCCAGCTCTTTGGCTTCTGTCACTACTGGGAATGGACTCTATAGAGGATGTCTGCCTTCCCCAAAGCCACGTCCTCTTGTGATGACAGCTCAGTTTTCCTGCGGGAACCTACCCATCCTCTGTTCTTAGACCACGTGTCTCTGGTGGGGTTGACGCCTCACTTCATTCCACCCCAAGATCGGGACTGTGACCCAGATCTGACCTAGAGAGCCGACCCCTGAGCAAAGCTGGCAGGGGTTGATGCTAGAGTTCCTGTAAACACTGTGACACTTCTTTTCCACTGGAGTATGGAGGGAACCTGCATGGTGGAGAACAGCGCACAGGAGAGAGTCTACAATTTGGAGGCGGGATGGGGTGTGGAGAAACAGTTCTGGTGACATTACTTAAATCTCACAATTTGGCTGTGCCTAAACTACTTGGGACTCAGATTTCCTTTTCTGCTTTGTTGTTGAAAGTAAAACTCAATTCAGTCCCAAATCCGATGATCAATTTTTCCCTATTACACTTATTATTCAGTTATGGATGCCATAAAAGGAAACTTAATGTAAATTCTAAACTGGCTATTTTGAACTCCCATTAGTTCTGTTTCTTTTTCAACACTTGAACTTTCTTTTTCTTCGATAATTGCTTAGGTTCATGAAGGGTAGTGATAACATTCTGTATCTACCAGGAATTCCCTCAGTAGCTGGTCTATTGATGGCCACCTTTTCTTCTGGCATTCTTTTTCACTTTAGCATTTGAAGAGGAAGATGTGGAAGCCTGGCCCAGACCATAATTCAGCCTAGACTCCCTCTAGACACACGTGGGTTCATCCTGCAGCAAGAACCCATCTCCTAACAGTGCGCTGAGCTGATAGCACAGTGGTGAGGCCTGCCAGGGTCAGGGAATGGTGAATGGCTGCAGGAAGGAGTTATTTTTCTGACGTGATAATCATGTCATTGTTTCCTGGCATGTGGATGCTTGTTCCACAAGCTAAATATTCTGGGCTTATAAGAGGAAGGATGATTAGTGTGATGCGAGGCTGATTGCTAGGACAATTTCAATTCTCTCAAGATACAGATTCTTATACCCTGAGATACCATCACCCATCAGCCTGGAAATCACAGGTCTGTCCACTGCAATAGCAGTTCTCAAGGGGTGGCAGTCCTGGAGTCTTGGAGATCAGAGACTTTTGGCCTGATACATGACCATTTGTCTACTACGAAAACTGTTATCTTCTCTCAAGTTTTTCCTGCATTTCTGGCTTCTAGGACTTCCAGGTAAATGCTGTTTGCTTCACTCATTGATTGTTTTTTTCCAGTAGTACTTTCCCTATAACTTTGAAGTCCTTCTGGACCTGCCTCCCTCATCTCCTTGCTGTTTTTCCCCACCAGCACCTGATCATTCCCAGGACATATTCTTTTTCTCTGTTAATCAAAATGTCTTCCATTCTCCCTCTAGTATCCTCGGTGTTCAAATACTTACTAACGATCTTAGTAATGACCTTCGTTATCTTTAATAGCCCACAGGTGCACAAAATCGCATTAGTCATTAGTTCATAACATATTCCTGATTGCTTTATGCATGCATTTTTATTTTTTATTTTTATTTATTTATTTATTGAGATGGAGTCTCGCTCTGTCTCCCAAGCTGGAGTGCAGTGGTGCAATCTCAGCTCACTGCAACCTCCACCTCCTGGGTTCAAGTGATTCTCTCCCCTCAGTCTCCCAAGCAGCTGGGATTACAGGTGCGCACCCCCACGCTCAGCTCACCCTTTGTATTTTTAGTAGAGATGGAGTTTCACCATGTTGGCCAAGCTGGTCTCAAACTCCTGACCTCAGGTGATCCACCTACCTTGGCCTCCCAAAGGGCTGGGATTACAGGTGTGAGCCACTGCGCCTGGCTCAAGCTTCCCAATTTTAAGCCCTATAATGGTGACCCCCAACTTTCAGATGTAGTTCAAATTGCTGAAATTAATTCACAAGAGCCTATGTGATCAGCATTTTATTCAACTTTTATTTCTTTATTCTAAAAAAAAAACAAAAATGGGATGCATGTGCAGACTGTACAGGCTTGTTACATAGGTATGCGTGTGCACGGCGGTTTGCTGCCTCTATTGACCCATCCTCTAAGTTCCCTCCCCTCAACCCTCACCCTTATTCTACTTTCTGGCCTTATCTCCTGCTATGCACAAACTACCCCAACACACACTGTGCCTTCTCCCATCGCTTCCCTGCTTCTATCTGCCCTTCTACCTACTGCATTCGTTTTGCAGCTGAATCCTGCTTGCTATTCTAGAAGCCTCCTTGGGAGGACCCTCTCCTGCACAACATCCTGTACTGTGTGCTCATTCATGGCTCAGCCTGTGGCTGTTGACTTGTGTCACCCCCTCTGAACCATAACGTCCTTGAGGGTGGGACTGTGTCCTACTTACTCCATTTGTATACCCAGAGCCTAGCAGTGTCTGGTATGGGATAGAGGAAGGGACCTATGGAATGAATCCAAGCACCAGTGCTAATTATACACTCCCAGGCTGGGTGAGGTGGCTTATGCCTGTACTCCTAGCACTTTGGGAGGCCGGGGCAGGAGGATCGTTTCAACCCCAGGAGTTTGACTGAGACCATCCTGGGCAACATAGTGAAACCCCATCTCTACCAAAAAAAGAAAAGAAAAGAACGAAAAGAAAAATTAGCTGGGTGTCCAGGCGTGGTGGCTCATGCCTATAATCCTAGCACTTTGGGAGGCCGAGGCAGGTGGATCACTTGAGCTCAGGAATTTGAGACCAGCCTGGGCAACATGGTAAAACCTTATCTTTACAAAAATACAAAAATCAGCTGGGCATGGTGGCACATGACTGTGGTCCCAACTACTTGGGAGGCTGAGGCGGGAGGATTGCTTGAGCTCAGGAAGTTGAGGCTGCACTGAGCTGAGATCGTGCCACCGCACCCCAACCTGGGTGACAGAGGTGATCCTGTCTCAAAAAAAAAAAAAAAAAAAAAAAATTCAGCTGGGTGCCGTGGCACATACCTGTAGTCCCAGCTACTCAGGAGTCTGACGTTGAAGGATCGCTTGAGCCCAAGGAGGTAGAGGCTGCAGTGAGCCATGAGCACACCACAGCACTCCAGCCTGGGCAACAGAGTGAGACACTCAAAAAAAAAAAATATCATATATTCCCATTTCAGCTTCTAAGCAAGTAGCTCTCTTGGGTCTGCCGTGGGCCCCTGTTCAGATGATCACAGGAACATCCTTTCCTACTGATCATGCAGACCTGTCATGAGCTGGCCCTGACTTCTGAGCTGTCTTACTGATGGTTATGACTCAGCCTCACTCCTGTGGCCCACTGCCAACATTTGTATTCTGCCTGGGAACACATCCTTTCTTTGTACAAAACTAACGCCAGGGTGGGAATCAAATCTACAGTCTGGGTTTCGGAAGTAATATTTACTTGATGGAGTTAAGGAGGTAAGAATAACATTAATACTGTTGACAAGTACAGGTTCTCCGCCAGGCTGCAGTCCTGGAAGTGAGGTGAAGAAAGTGTTTAGGGTGGAAGGGATGATAACTGTCCAGTTTAGCTGAGGGGTCATGTAAGACAAGGACTGAGAAATAACCACTGGATTTAACAATGTGGAGGCCATTCATGATCTTAAGAAGAGCAATTTTGCTGGAATGGTAGCGGGGGAAAGCCTGAAGGAAGTGGGTTCAAGAGAGTATGGGAGGAGAAAAATCAGAGTCAGCATGTGGAAAAATGACTTCAAGGATCATTGTTACAAAAGGAAAGAAAGATGTAATCGCTGGCGAGGAAGTAAAATTGAGATGATTTTTTAAAACCTTTTTTCATGTACATTTTCCAGCATACAAAAGAATAGAGGGAAAAATACAATGAACAAACATGTACTCATTATGCAGTTTTTTGTTTGTTTGTTTTTTGAGACAGGGTCTCACTCTGTCACCCAGGTTGGAGTGCAATGGCGTGATCTCAGCTAACTGCAACCTCCGCCACCCAGACCCAAGGGATTCTCGTGCCTCAGCACCCTGAGTAGCTGGGATTACAGGCACCTGCCACCATGCCTAGCTAATTTTTGTATTTTTTTGTAAAGACAAGGGTCTCATTTTGTTGCCCAGGCTGACCTCAAACTCCTGGGCTCGAGCGATCCACCTGCCTTGACCTCCCAAAGTGCTGGGATTACAGATGTGAGACACCGCGCCCAGCCAAGAGGGTTTTTTTTTTTTAAAGGGAAAATTAATAGCATGCATGAAAGCGGATGGAAGTGATGCAATAGATGGAGTATTTGATGATGCAGGCAGGAGAGGAGATCTAGTGCTGTGAGGAGGAGGAGACTTGAAGGTTCATCCACAATAAGACGACAGAGGCCAAGTACAGTTGACCCTTGAACAACACAGATTTGAACTGCGTGAGTCCACTTATAGGCAGATTTTTCAACTAATTGCTGATGGAAAATACAGTATTCAAGGGATGCAAAACCCAAAAGGCTGACCTTTTGTCTACACTGGGTTCCATAGGGCCCATGGTGGAACTTGAGTATGTCTGGTTGGGGTATTTTGGGGGGTCCTGGAACCCATCCCCTGCAAACACAGAGGGATAACTGCATATGGACACAGCTGCATGGTATTGGGAGATGTAGAAGAGAGAGGGCGTGGACGTTCTGTTCAGATGGTTTTCATTTTCTCCGTGTAATAAGAAGCAAGGTCCTCATCTGAGAGCCAGGATGAGACAGGCAATAGAGGTCTGAGGAGAAAAGAGGAACTGAGAGAGCAGGGGCTGAGTGTTAATTATCCACCACGCCATCCTTAAGATGAAGAGGAGGAAGGCAAGTCCATCAGCTTGGCCACCATTAAAACACAGTACACAGGAAACATCTGGGGCATGCGGCATGGAAGTGAAATCTCATCACCTCAGGGTTCAGGAATTTATCTTAACTTTGGACGTGATTTGAAAGCCAAGTCACTGGAAATTTTATTTTTAAAGAATCAGCATTAATTAATGAGCCATTTCAAGGCCTAATGAGCTACTTATTGCAAAGTTATTTCCAGTGAGCCTGAAAGGGGAGAAATTGCCTTTGCTCCTGTTTTATTCCTTGAGATTCTGTTTTCTGATTTGAAAATCAGGCTGGGCGTGGTGGCTCATGCCTGTAATCCCAGCACTTTGGGAGGCTGAGGCAGGTAGATCACGAGGTCAGGAGTTCAAGACCAGCCTGGTCAACTTGGCAAAACCCTGTCTCTCCTAAAAATAAAAAAAAAATTTAAAAATTGCAAAATCGTGGCCGGGCGCGGTGGCTCAAGCCTGTAATCCCAGCACTTTGGGAGGCCGAGACAGGCGGATCACGAGGTCAGGAGATCGAGACCATCCTGGCTAACACGGTAAAACCCCGTCTCTACTAAAAATACAAAAAAAACTAGCCGGGCGAGGTGGCGGGCGCCTGTAGTCCCAGCTACTCGGGAGGCTGAGGCAGGAGAATGGCGTAAACCCGGGAGGCGGAGCTTGCAGTGAGCTGAGATCCGGCCACTGCACTCCAGTCCGGGCGACAGAGCGAGACTCCACCTCAAAAAATAAATAAATAAATAAAATAAAATAAAATAAAATTGCAAAATCAACTTGGAATTTCTCTGAACTGTTTCATAGTTAGTTGGAAATAAAAGAGTATTCAAAGTATACATGATTTTCCTTTCCGTTTCCCTCCTTTACCTTTATCTTTCCTCTGTATAGTCCTGCCTCCTTTCATGAGGCTCACTAGCTTACGATGGTTAATTAACATTCATTCATCACTGACTCTATGCTGAGTTCTACTCATTTGAGGAAACTGAGATTCAGAGGTTGAGTAACTTGCCAGAAGACATGTGGTTGGCAAGAGGACAGTTCTTGAACCAAGATCATCTGATTTCCAAGACAATTGTCTTAGCTGTGACACTGTTTTTTGCTTTTGTTTTGTTTTGAGACAAGGTCTTGCTCTGTCACCTAGGCTGGAGTGCAACAGTAGGATCACAGCTCAATGCAGCCTCGACCTCCTGGGCTTAAGGAATCCTCCTGCTTTGGCCTCCTGAATAGCTGGGACCACAGGCACCACCACACCCAGCTCATTTTTTAATTTTCTTTTGTAGAGACGAGGGCTCGCTATGTTGCCCAGGCTGGTTTTGAACTCCTGGGCTCAGGCAATCCTCCTGCCTCAGCTTCCCGAGGTGTCGGGATTACAGGCGTGAGTCACCGCACCTGGCCCTCAGCCACGACTCTGCGTCTGCCTGGTTCTTACCCAGAGGTTTCCTCTGGGTACCAGTCACAAGACGACATGCTGAAAGCAAACTAAGAAGACCTGGCTGACCTTCTGACCCTGCCTGCTCTCATCTCAGCCCTGCCACTTTTAACTGAACGACATTGACCAAGTGTCATAAATATGTTTAATACAGTGGCTGCCTCAGCATCCATTTTCAGGCCTGATCTAAGTTGTCTGAAGCCCAGTCTCACTGTATCACCTCTGGTCTGGGTAACACTTCCCCTCGCTGAGAGGTTGTTTGTAATGCGGCCCATTTATTCTTCATCCCACTGACCCAGAACCCACACATCACACAGCTGCTGACCATGATAAAACCTAATGACCAACACCAGAATCCTGTAAATAAGCCCCGCTTCGCACGTGTTCTTTTTGAATCAGCCAAGCCACACCCCCACGGGAAAGCCCAAGGACAACACTTCAGGCCCTCCCTCTGCTCTCTGGCTCCCCACGGCCTCCAGACTCCCCCTCAGGCTCCCGCCACTCGCCAGACCGCCCTGGGATGTGTAAGTAAGAGATTTCTTCTGTTCGTGCGTTTTGGTTTTGCCTCCTCCTTGTGCCTCACCTGACACCTTAGAACCTACCTTTCCCCCTGACCAGGACTCTCCCAGAGAGTGACTGGCTTCTGGTGCCCTCCAAAGAGAGACCTCAAGACTAAATTAGAGAGACATCTAATATATAAATCACAACATCACGTTATTTAACCTTCCTTAACTTCTGTAACCTCATCGGGAAAAAAATGCCTATTAATATTTATCCCAGCACTTTGGGAGGCGGAGGCAGGCAGATCACGAGACCAAGAGATCGAGACCATCCCGGCCAACATGGTGAAAACTCATCTCTACTAAAAATACAAAAATTAGCTGGGCGTGGTGGTGGACGCCTCTAGTCCCAGCTACTCTGGAGGCTGAGGCAGGAGAATTGCTTGAACCCGGGAGGCGGAGGTTGCAGTGAGCCGAGATCATGACATTGCAATCCAGCCTGATGACAGAGCGAGACTCCATCTCAAAAAATAAACAAACAAAAACATTTATAACATGAGGTTGTCTTGAAATCCAGAGCCAAGCCTATAACAAGTGCTAAGTCAGTGTTCCCTGAGACCATTGTTGTTGTTCTTACCGTGCATCAGTTTTGGGCAACAGACTTCCCGTCTCTGAATATCGCGTGCCTTGTTTGTAGAATGAGGCTCTAATACTCCCTTGATTCACTTGATAGAGTTTTGGGAATCACTGTACAATGTAAGGCATGCCCAGGGTGATTGTGTGCCCTGGCTCTGCCCTGTTAGAATGATAAACTATAAGGACATCCAAGTTTCCCTTTTTCTAGTGGTCCTATGAAACTCATTTCTTCTTTTCTTACAATGATCACATTTGTCCTGGTGAGCTGTTATAAGCTATCTGCCTATTATTTACTTGTGAGTACAGTACAGAGACTTTTTACTTCTTGTCAGTGTTGCTTTCCAACAGAAGGTTAATTCTAAGAAACCATGCAAGAGTTAAAACAAAATCAAAGATGCTTTTTAGGGAGAGAGGTATATAATATTCAGATCACCAGAGATTAAAAATCTAGCACACAAGCTCAGTGGTGCCCAGTGCCATACAGTAATCAGACAGGCAAAAAGCGGGGACAAAGGAAAGGCTTTGGGGTTTTGAAGGGAGGGGCTTGGTCTAAAGTCCTCGGCTCTTATTCCACCCAGAGGATCACCTGGGCTTGGGCAGCAGAGCAGGTGGGCGCCCCTCTACATCTCTCTTTGAAAGGTCCACCTGGCAACAAATGGTCTTTGCAGGAAACCATTTTCTTGGTCTTCAAAGCTCATTTTGGAATTAACTGTTACCGCTGGAAGAATGTCTCAGGCTTTAATAGTTGACCTCGGAACAGTGGGGTATCTGCCTCTTTAGACACCTTGCACACAAGCATTTTGGTCTTTAAAATGCTCAGATTTTGTACTTTGGGAGGTAAGTCCACTTTATTTCAACATGGCTGAAAGTTGCATTTTCTTTAAATCAAAATCATAAAGTTATCTGATTCCTCTGGGAAAAATGTACAAAGTGATCTGATAGTGTTCAGCAGTTGCGTGACCACTTACTGGGGTCTTTGGTCTTGAAGTTTTAAATTATCTGGACTGCAGCTTCCTCACAGTGGTTGTAAAGCTGAAATGCACTCATATATGAAAGCTACCCACTGTCATTAGCATTTCAAAATGAGAAGAAATTGGATTTTAAGACATTCTGGGAAGTCCATTCCTACATTTGTGCTGTAACAAATACACCCAAATTCCTTTAAAAAAAAAAAAAAGGTTCTTCCTCCCTCAAGTATCATTAAATACATCTAATAATGCGCTAGGCAACATGGTTATTAGCAGTTTAAAAAAATGAATTGTCCTTTTATTCCTTATGCATTTATTGGATATTTTATTTAGATTTCTAAACATGGAGGATGATACATTTAAAGGTGGTGTTCTTCTAACCAGTTGTAAAGCTACTTAGTTGAATGAAATTCCAATTTCATGGTTGTGTTTTATCTTTACCCACTTTTCTGTAAGAGGCCTCCACTGGCCAAATTTGGGACAATGTGAGCATCAAATAGATACTAGGAAAGGATTAGAACCCACTGATAAAGTTAAAAAAACAAAACCATAAGCCAATGCTAATAGAAATAAATAAGCAAAAGGAAACCCTTTCTCCAAGGAATCCCGGTTCCTTTTAGTGGCCGGTGGTATTAACATCTGAGCTGCATTTTACTTTCGTACAGCTGTATTCATTTGACCTTAACGTTTTTATTTTGTTAGCAAGATTACATTTAATGAGTAAAACTTAGCGTTTTATCTTTATATTATCATTTTTATCACAAAATTACTTGTATCAAATTTGATAATAGGAAATCAACTATTCATTTTTTGAATGTATTTGCAAATAATTGAAAATGTATTTTAAAGCTTTAGTTTAAAGCATAAATAGTGCTCATTTTTTTCAGTTGGATTATCTCTTACCCTCCCTCTTCCTTTTCAAATTCTACTGAAAAGATCAGTTACAGCTCAATAATTAATAGTAGCATTAACACACTGGAGGTGGGGGGTGCCATCAGCAATGTGGAATTTCCAGATTTAATGTCAATGGGAGTAAACTGACAATAGAACCCAGCTAGAGGGATCTCTAGCCCACTTCAGGAAATAAAAAGCACCTCTCAAAAAAGTGAAATTTTTCTCTTACAAAATGATGGAACAGGCCGGGTGCGGTGGCTCACGCCTGTAATCCCAGCACTTTGGGAGGCCGAGATGGGTGGATCACCTGAGGTCGGGAGTTTGGGACTAGCCTGACTGACATGGAGAAACCCCGTCTCTACTTAAAAAATGAGCAGGGCCTGGTGGTGCATGCCTGTAATCCCAGTTACTTGGGAGGCTGAGGCAGGAGAATCGCTTGAACTCGGGGGGCAGAGGTTGCGGTGAGCCGAGATCGCGCCACTGCACTCCAGCCTGGGCAACAAAAGCAAAATTCCATCTCAAAAAAAAAAAAAAAAGATTGAACAATACCAAGATGGGAAGCAGCAGTCCCCAGCAATTGGCTGGGCCAGTCTTCCACCCCACACATCTTAGCTCTAGCTATTAACTGACCCCAAGGATCATCAGATATTGAAAGATAACTAATTGCATGGGAGAAGTAACAGACTCAGCAGAAAGAATACTCTCAAGGATGCATAATCAAAGAAGAAACTAGAATAAAACTCTAAAGGAAACATGGATATCTCAGATTTGGAAGGATCTCCATCCTTTTTTTTTTTTTTTTTTTATTTTCTGGGGTTTCATTTCTTGGAAATCAAAGGTATTGTTGAAATAAATTTGCTGGGCATTACTTTTTTTTTTTTTGAGACGGAGTCTTGCTCTGTCACCCAGGCTGGAGTGCAGAGGCACGATCTCAGCTCACTGCGACCTCTGCCTCCCAGGTTCAAGAGATTCTCCTGCACGCCACCATGTCCAGCTAATTTTTGTATTTTTAGTAGAGGTGAGGTTTCACCACGTTGGCCAGGCTGGCCTCAAACTCCTGACCTCAGGTGATCTGCTCGCCTCGGCCTCCCAAAGTGCTGGGATTACAGGCATGAGCCACCACACCCAGCCTGGGCATTACTTTTATAACAACTTTTTATTAAAGTATCTTTTGGCCAGGAGTGGTGGCTCACCCGTGCAATCCCAGCACTGTGGGGGGCCAAGGTGGGCGGATCACCTGAGGTCAGAAGTTTGAGGCCAGCCTAGCCAACTTGGTGAAACCCCACCTCTACTAAAAATACAAAAATTAGCTGGGAGTGGTGGCGCGTACCTGTAATCCCAGCTACTCGGAAAGCTAAGGCAGGAGAATCACTTGGACCTGGGAGGCAGAGGTTGCAGTGAGCTGAGATTGTGCCATTGCACTCCAGTCTGGTGATAGAGTGAGACTGTCTCAAAAAATAAAAATGCATAAATGAAGTATCTTTTAAGGTGGTTTTTTCTTCCCTGGTTTTTGCAATTTAAAATTTAGATAAAATTTATATAACATAAGATCATTTAAAATTATACAACTCAGTGTTTTCTAATATATTAACAATGTTGTGCAACCATCATCTTTATCTAATTCCAGACATTTCTGTCATCTCAGAAAGAAACCTCATACCCATTAGGAGTCACTCCCAATTTCTCCCTTCCCTCACCCCCTGGCAACCATTAACCTACTTTTTATCTCTATGGATTTGCTTATTCTGGACATTGCATATCAATAGAATCAGACAACACATGGCTTTTTGTGTCTGACTTTTTTCATTTAGCATAGTGTTTTTGTGGTTTGTCCCCATTGTGGCATATGTCTGTACTTCATTTCTTTTTTATGGCTGAGTAATAGTCCACTGTTTGAATATACCAAACTTTGTTTCTCCATTCATCAGCTGATGAACATTTGGGTTGTTTCACTTTTTGGCTATTAATGAATAATGCTGATGTGAACTTTAAGCTTTTGTGTGGACATGTTTTTTAATTCCATCTAGGAGTGGAATTGCTGAGTCACATGGTAACTCTGTGTTTACTGCTTTGAGAAACCACTAATCTATTTTTCACGGTGGCTACGTTATTGGCTTTTGTTACAGTTGTTGTTAAACAATCATTTTATTGCTTGAGTACCTAGACAAATATATGAGACCAGGGCAGAGGCTGTAGATGATTCATATTTCCCACTGGGAGGGAGAATTCACTTGGTCTTATAGTATCGAACCAAGTGGTGAATCCAGCTCTCTATCAGAATCAGACGGAATTTAGCATCCTTATTCTTTCTGCTGCTCTCAGGATGCTTTTGAACAGCAACTGCTTTCTTAATTAAATGGTAGAGATCTTCAGGGAGATCAGGAGCAAGTCCCTTAGACTTAAGAAGTCTTAGGATGTTATTGCCTGTCACAAAACCGTACTTGTGCAGCACGGTGTGAATCTCTCAGGATCACACCGATTTGTGAAGGAGTTAGGCCCTTCTTGGCCAGTTTGTAAATCTGCTCCTTCACATCGTCAGATGTCAACTTCAGCCAAGTGGGGACGCTGTGGCAATAGGGCAAAACCAACTGGGACAGGCCCTTCCCAGGAGCATGCATGCGACCCATGATGGCGCCGGTCAGGCAGCTAAAGTGTGGCTGTGTTATTAAACGTTCCCACCTGCAACATAGGAGGGTTTCACCTCCTCCCGTGTTTAAACCTCAGGATTCTCAAGGGTAAAGGGAAAGGACTGCCCAGGCAAGACCTGGAGAAGAAACACCTGTGCCTTTAAAATAGAGAGGACTGGTGACTTATGGCCACTTGGCTTTCCTGACACCACACAGCCACCAACCCTGTCTTGTCAGCACCACAGCTGGAGGGCAGGGTGCCTGTCCTAGACTAGGTCAGAGGTCAGCTGTGATCCATCCTCCCTCTGCCTCTTACACAGCTAAATGGTGCTGCTTCTAACCCTCATCACTCAGCTGCTTCTCACCCTAAGGCCTCCATCTGGCACTGTCTGCCATCCAGTTGCTGTTCCAAGTTCTCTCAAGTAGCTAACAGTGTCACGTTTCTAAACCATGCCTCTTGTAATATTTGAAGCTAAGGAATGGAAAATGGGTGACAGTAGTCCATAAGAACCCAGAGCCAAAACACTACAATCCCCATGTGGTTAAGCATTCCCTTGGGGGCAGGGTTCGTCCTTCAACCCCTTGAGCATGGCTTGTGGAAGGACTATGCTTATGATGTACTGGCTACAACTCTCCAAGTCTGGCCAGTTGAGTAAGGCGTCCCTAAGTCAGAACACCTCCATCTGGATGGTACCTTCCTCTGCAGTACTAACTTCACAGAACTGCATTTTAGCAACCTTCAGAAGCTCGTCCTGAGGTGCAAGGCTGTGCAAAGCAGCCACATTGCATTGTGATCCTTATATAAGTGCTTCCAGCTGCAAGGCAGGCCACCTCTGTCAGCCAGACTATCCTCCCTAGTCTGCTGGCTCCATAGACCTTGGCACCAGGGTGAAAGCCACTTGCCTTCTGCTACACATTGACACAGCCATACACATCAGGCCAGAGGGGTGTGGCTAATGCTGGAGCATTCCAGGCCCCGACAGCCGGGATGTTTTTCCTTTCCAAGGAAAGGATGAGAGGGCAAGCAGCTGAGATGAGCTGGGATAGGCGGTTGGGAAGGAGAGGAGCCACCTGGCAACACCATCACCTCTGCCTCCTATGGCCTCCCAGCCTCCCTCCTGACCTGTTTCCTAGATTTCCTTTTTCTCCATAGATATTTAACCTGGTACTGTCCCAGCATGAGCCTTGTACTGTGAATTCTGGTTCTTATTTGACCACCATGTGGTCTTTGGCAAGTTAGCAAGTGTGGTTCACCCAAATACCTCAGGGGTGAGGATATGCACGAAGCACTTAGAACACCACCTGGCACATGGCGCCTATGAAATGCTAGCCATCCTCGATCCTGGGGCTAGTGTCAGGCAGGTCTCATCATGCCAGAAGGGAGCAGGAGACTCCTTTGGGGAGGTGGGACCCTCTGTTTTGCTTAAAAACCCGTTTCCATCCTGGGCCTCAGGTAAGGACATTCCCTGGGAGTTGAGACCATTAAGGCCATTGCTCTTGACTTGGAATGTAATGATAGTGACCTTGACTTCCAGACACAGCCCTGAATATCCAGCATGGGCTTGCTTCCAAGTGTTTTCTGCATCTGATTTATGAAATATGCCAAGCGGGAAGGAAGTTGCTGCTGACCTAATGCTTGCCCATAAAATGTGTTTTTAAAAATCAAGTGCAGGCCGGGCGCGGTGGCTCAAGCCTGTAATCCCAGCACTTTGGGAGGCCGAGACGGGCGGATCACAAGGTCAGGAGATCGAGACCATCCTGGCTAACCCGGTGAAACCCCGTCTCTACTAAAAAATACAAAAAACTAGCCGGGCGAGGTGGTGGGCGCCTGTAGTCCCAGCTACACAGGAGGCTGAGGCAGGAGAATGGCGTGAACCCGGGAGGCGGAGCTTGCAGTGAGCGGAGATCCAGCCACTGCACTCCAGCCTGGGTGACAGAGCAAGACTCCGTCTCAAAAAAAAAAAAAATCAAGTGCAGACCTGATAAATCATAGTCATCCTGCCTCTGAGACTAATACAGAGTGGTTCTAGCAGCCCAAAGAGAAGGAAGGGATCATTAGTTTGCTCTTATCTGCCAAACATAATTGTTTTGAAGGTTTGGTTTATGTGTTTGTTGTTTTTTGTTTGTTTTTGTTTTTTTGAGACAGCATCTGGCTCTGCCGCCCAGGCTGGAGTACAGTGACGCGATCTTGGCTCACTACAAGCTCTGCCTCCTGGGTTTACGCCATTCTCCTGCCTCAGCCTCCCAAGTAGCTGGGACAACAGGCACCTGCCACCACGTCTGGCTAATTTTTTGTATTTTTAGTAGAGACGGGGTTTCACTATGTTGGCCAGGATGGTCTTGATCTCCTGACATTTTGATCCACCCGCCTTGGCCTCCCAAAGTGCTGGGATTACAGGCATGAGCCACAGTGCCCGGTCTGTGTTTGTATTTTGAAGAGTCACAGGCTAACTTGTGCTCTGAACACATGATAAAGAGGAATTCTTCCAGCATTTTGTTTTCTTCAGGAAGAAGAAAATTAATCTGTGGCCCGCATTCCCACTCTTCGCCCTGTGCTAAGGCCATGAAGTCTATTGCTCTCATGACCTTAGGATTATGTTTAGTGGCAACACTGACTTTGACTTCCTCGTACAGCCTGGATTCCCTGTTCTGTTCCTACCTCCAAAGCGGGGTCATCTTCTACCTAGCCTCCCTCTCTTGGAAGTGGGACCAAAACTTAGATTCTATGCCATTGAGTAAGTATCCTTTGAGTTGCATTTAAAGGCAACTTAGGAGTGAATTTAAAAACATTTCCTCAGGCCGTCATTAGAACTGTGGTTCTCAATCTTGATACACATTAGAATTTTTTCTTTTCCTTTTTTATTTTATTTTTTTTCTGAGATGGTGTCTCACTCTGTCACCCAGGCTGGAATGCAGTGGCGCAATCTCTGCTCACTGCAACCTCCACTTCCTGGATTCAAGTGATTCTCCTGCCTCAGCCTCTGGAGCAGCTGGGACTACAGGTGCAGGCTGTCACACCTAATTTTAAATTTTAGTAGAGGCTAATTTTTGTAGTTTTCTATTTTTGGTAGAGGTGGGGTTTCACCATGTTGGCCAGGTTGGTCTTCAATTCCTAATCTCAGGTGATCCATCTGCTTCGGCCTCCCAGAGTGCTGGGATGACAGGTGTAAGCCACCAGGCCCAGCCACCTGAAGGACTTTTAAAACTATAGGAATGGGCCAGGCGTGGCCACCTGAAGGACTTTTAAAACCAGGGATGGGCGACCGGGTGCGGTGGCTCACTCCTGTAATCCCAGCACTTTGGGAGGCTGAGGCGGGTGGATCACGAGGTTAGGAGATTGAGACCATCCTGGCTAACACGGTGAAACCCTGTCTCTACTAAAAATAATTAAAAAAAAAAAAAAAAAAAAGTAGCCAGGCGTGGTGGCACATGCCTGTAATTCCAGCTACTCAGGAGGCTGAGGCAGGAGAATGGCGTGAACCCAGGAGGCAGAGCTTGCAGTGAGCGGAGATCACGCCACTGCACTCCAGCCTGGTCGACAGAGCAAGACTCCGTCTAAAAACAAACAAACAAAAAACCAGGATGGGCTGGGTGCGGTGGCTCCTGCCTGTAATCCCAGCACTTTGGGAGGCTGAGGCAGGCGGATGACCTGAGGTCAGGAGTTTGAGACCAGCCTGGCCAACATGGTAAAACCCCATCTCTACTAAAAATACAAAAATTAGCTGGACATGGTGCCACGCACCTGTAGTGCCAGCTACTCGGGAGGCTGAGGCAGGAGAATAGCTTGAACCCGGGAGGCGGAGGTTGCAGTGAGCCAAGATCATGCCACTGCACTCCAGCCTGGGTGACAGTAAGACTCTGTCTCAAAAAATGAAATAAATAAAAATAAAACTATGGATGCCCCTGTGAGCCCTAGAGGCTCAATCTGAGTGGCTTGGATGGGGCATGGCATGAGTAGGTTCTAAAAATTCCCCTGGTGGTTCTATTGTGCAATCAGGGTTGTGCATCTGGGGTTGTTAACCATTGCATCAAATGAATATCTAATATCCAACCGTTTTATAATACTGTTCCATTTGAGCTCAGTCAAGCTAATTGACCCAGTTAAGATTTCTCTTAACTTTTAAGATACTTAAAATAAGGACACCCACTTGAATTAGATGAGTGTCAACTTTTTATTTTTCAAATTATACATAGTCATAATTTAAAGAGCCAAATCATTTAATGAGGTCTCTTAGGAAAAACAGCAGTGCCTAGTCTCCCTCCCCCAACTTCCCAGCCCCTGAGGCAATTATTTTTAATTATTTTAACTGATCTTCTTAGTATTTATCTCTATATCTTTAAATAGAATGCTTGGATGACTGTGTCTTGATTTTCAGTTGGGGACAGTATCAATTGTGTTTGCACTGTGATAAGTAGGGATTTAACTCTTTCATCTCCTCCTGTCCCATATTATCTGCCACACACACAATTTCTATTTCCCAACCCCACCCAATATAATTATATCATTATTTGGGTTAAATCAGTATCATTATTTACATTGACTTTATATGCTATTCAGAGCTGAGCCATGTAATTAACTATGATTACTTTTCTTGCACCATTTTTTTCCTTGAGTTAATTGTCTTAATTTTTTTTTACTTGTTGACTAGCTTTCTGTAAACTTTCAGGAAACTATCTTTAAATTCTCTGTTATTTAAATCTCTTCTCAAGACATTTATCTACCTCAGGTATTTTGTATATTTTATCTTCCTGAAGAACTGTCTCCCATAGGCTTCTGATCCTCTCAAATCTGGACTGATTGTCCTTTGTGACTACTGTATAATTGTTATCTGGTAACATCCCTTCAGTATCATCATCCTGGGATTTCTTTTGCTTTCCCCTGTGTTGGATCTCTTGTTTCTGTATCCCTGGACTTTCTCTTTCTTGGTTTGACCTCTAATTTTGATGGAGCATATCTTCCAATATCTTTCTCAGAAAGAATAGGTAGGAAGTAAATATTTGAAACCTTGCACATCTGAAATGTTCTTTATTCCACCTTCACAGTGGAATAATACTTTATCTGGTTATAAAATTCTATATTTAAAAGTTTTTTAATTTTTAATTTCCATAGGTTTTGGGGGAACAGTGTTTGGTTACATGAGTTCTTTAGTGGTGATTTCTGAGATTTTGGTGCACACATCATATCTGGGCATAAAATTCTAGATCTCAGATTATTTCTCTTCAGAATTTTAGAGGCATTTCTCCATTTTATTTTACCTTCCAATATTAAAAACAGTCTTCCACGTTCTTTAACTTCCAGTGTTGATTCCCAATCATGTGTGTGGTCTGTTTTCTCCTGTCCAGAGCCTGTAGGTTCTTCTCTTTGAACCCAGAGTTCTGAAATTTCCTGATGACATATGGGTATACTTTTGTTCATTGTACTGGGCACTAGGTAAAGCTTTTCAATCTGGAAACACATGTTCTTCCATTCTGGGAGATTATCTTGGTTTATTCCATTTAATTTCTTCTTGCTGCTTTGTTGTTTTCTTCCTACTGCTGTTAATATTTGGATGAGCTTCCTTGATGGTATCTAATTTTCTTCTTTTTTTTTTTTTTTTTTGAGACAGAGTCTTGCTCTGTGGCCCAGGCTGGAGTGCAGTGGCCGGATCTCAGCTCACTGCAAGCTCCGCCTCCCGGGTTCACGTCATTCTCCTGCCTCAGCCTCCCAGCAGCTGGGACCACAGGCGCCCGCCACCTCGCCCGGCTAGTTTTTTTGTATTTTTTAGTAGAGACGGGGTTTCACCGTGTTAGCCAGGATGGTCTCGATCTCTTGACCTCGTGATCCACCCGCCTCGGCCTCCCAAAGTGCTGGGATTACAGGCTTGAGCCACCGCGCCCGGCCCGGTATCTAATGTTCTTATCCTTGTAGTACTATTTTCCATTCCTTAGTTTTGGCTTTTTTGTTTTGTTTTGTTTCGGCTAGATTTCTTTATCTTCCCATTCTTCTTTTGAATTTCTTCTTTTTTTTTTTTTTTTTTTTTTTTTTTTTTTTTTTTTTTTTTT
>NW_016808228.1:1949369-2000834 GCF_001698545.2 Rhinopithecus bieti | reverse complement strand
CCCCCCCCCCCCCCCGATTTATTATTAATTTTTTTGTGCTTTCTTTAGTGTTAGAGGTTTTCCTTGGATGTTTTGTTATCTTAGATTCTCAGCCTGGATCTAAGAGCAGGGCCTGAAATAAAATGCTGATTGAAAGCTTTGAGGGTATTTATTAGCATGCTTCACTGTAGGGTGTTCTGGTTGGTCTATGTGTTGCGGGATCTCAAAAGTTGTTATCCCAAGGTTCTTGCGAATGTCAGAGTCCCTGAAGAAGACATTCTCAATCTATGAAAATCTGAGATCAGAACAGAGCCAGGTTTTGTGGCACACCTGTACTCAGGAGGCTGAGGCAGGAAGATCACTTGAGCCCAGGAGTTTCAGGCTGTAGTATACTATAATTACACTGATGAATAGCTGCTGCACTCCAGCCTGGGCAACATAATGAGACCCCATCTCTTAAAAAAAAAAAAAAAATTCTAGCCAGGCTCAGTGGCTCATGCCTGTAATCCCAGCACTTTGGGAGGCCGAGGCAGGTGGATCACGAGGTCAGGAGATCGAGACCATCCTGGCTAACACGGTGAAAGCCCGTCTCTACTAAAATACCAAAATTAGCCAGGCATGGTGGTGGGTGCCTGTAGTCCCAGCTACTCAGGAGGCTGAGGCAGGAGAATGGCGTAAACCTGGGAGGCGGAGCTTGCAGTGAACCGAGATCGTGCCACTGTACTCCAGCCTGGGAGACAGAGTGAGACTTAGTCTCAAAAAAAAAAAGTCCTTGACCTCATGAAACCCATGTTGTAACTGGAAAAGACAGACAATGAATGGAATTAGTAAATATAGTATGTCAGAAAGCAGTGTGTGCTATCAGAGGGAGGGGAAGAAAAGGGGAGTAAAGGGGATCAAGAATAGGTAGGGAGGGGTTGTCCTCATTGAAAAGATGAGATTTTTACAAACACTTGAATGGAGTTAGTCAAGCAGATATCTGGGAGAAGAATATTCCAGGCAGACAGAAGAAAGAAGAACACATGGTATGTTGAGGAGCGGTATGACAGCCAGTGTGGTCAGGAGCAGAATGAGCCAAAGGTACGTGACAGTCACTGAGGTGAGACAGGCAAGGGGCTGTAAGGGTGCATATCATGTATAGCCCTCGGGACTGGCTAATTTTTGTATTTTTAGTAATGATGGGGTTTCTCCATGTTGGTGAGGCTGGTCCTAAACTCCTGACCTCAGGTGATCCACCCGCCTTGGCCTCCCAAAGTGCTGGGATTACAGGTGTGAGCCACCATGTCTGGCCCAAGATGATGAATTTTTTTTTTTTTTTTTTTTTTTTTTTTTTTTCGAGAAGGAGTTTCACTCTTGTTGCCCAGGCTGGAGTGCAATGGCACGATCTCGGCTCACTGCAACCTCCACCTCCCAGGTTCATGCGATTCTCCTGCCTCAGCCTCCTGAGTGGCTGGGATTACAGGTATGTACCACCATGCCTGGATAATCTTTTGTATTTTTAGTAGAGATAGGGTTTCTCATGTTGGTCAGGCTGGTCTTGAACTCCTAACCTCAGGTGATTCGTCCGCCTCGGCCTCCCAAAGTGCTGGGATTATATGCCTGAGCCACCGTGCTCAGCCAGAGATTCCTTTTTAATAAGACTCTAGGCAGACTGATTTTTGTTTTGTTTTCTGTTACTTGCAGCCAAATATCCTCCTAACATACATGTTTGCTGGCAGTAGGTGCTTGACCAATGTTTGGCTGAATTCAATGTTTATTTGGAGATGAGAGCTTTGAGCTCATGGATGTCATGTCTGCAATCATGTCATCTCTGAGTGGGGAAAAACTGAGAAGAAAGAAAGAGTGTGCCCAGGTCTCTCTTGGTGTCTTCAGAATATCAGTAGAAAGGGATTAGGAAAACCAAGAAGAACTTTTCTTCAAGGGAAGCAAATGAAGATACCAGAGGAGCTTGGGGAGAACGAGAAAATAATCAGCGTCATGGCAACAAAAGAGCACCTGAAACCTCACCACACTCAATGCCACGTTTTCTCTTTACAAGCTCAGAGTTTTACAGTATTTGGACAACAAGGGGAGGCATCTGTTAAAGCAGCAGGAGAGAAAAAGACCCAAGAGGCCTGGCAGAGGTTTTCTCTAAAGCACAGTTGTATCCATGTGTGCCACTTCCTTGTTCTATATGTTGAACCAAAATAATAATCACCCTGTAATCTGTGCTCCCGAGGTAGATCATTCTGGAATGAATGTTTTAACAGCAAAAAAAATGAATGCGTAAAAAAATAAAGCTTATTTTATTCTAAAAATCAAACATTGAAGCTTTCTACAAACAAATACAGTTCAGCATGATTGTAATTACATGTTTCCATTGCCCCAAAAAATCAAGCAGCTAGAGCAAGAGTAAATTTGATTTAAAAGATATGTATTTAGCAGCAATTGCACATTCGGAACAGGCCCCATCTGGCTAAGAAGTTGGTTTCCTACTGAAAAATCAGGTCAGATAAAGAGAGACGAGGGCCATCACCCACCCACAGGATGGTGTCATTCGTGTACCTTTAGAAACTGGAGTTTCCCCCAGTGGAGACAGACCAGCTATTCAAGGGGAGAAGAGCATTTCTCAGAATCAGTTGTCAGGGCTGGGCGCAGTGGCTCATGCCTGTAATCCCAGCACTTTGGGAGGCTGAGGTGGGTGGATCACCTGAGGTCAGGAGTTCAAGATCAGCCTGGCCAACATGGTAAAACACCGGCTCTACAAAAATACAAAAAGTAGCTGGGCGTGATGGCGGGTATCTGTAATTCCAGCTACTCAGGAGGCTAAGGTGGGAGAATTGCTTGAACCCGGGAAGCGAAGGTTGCAGTGAGCAGGGATCGCGCCACTGCACTCCAGCTTGGGCGACACAGTGAGACTCCATCTCAAAAAAAAAAAAATCAATTGTCAGGAGGGAGAAGTTGGGTATTCTGTGGTTTGACACCTCTCACAAGTGCAGTCTTTACCACAGCTATTTATACTTTTAAAGCTGTTTTCCAGTAACTGAGCAAACCCTCAAGGTTGGCAAGTGTCCTGGGAGGCCCGCAAATACCAAGACCCTTCTGCCAAGGCTCACAGCTGGCTCCACCAGGAGGTGGGAGGTGTGGTGGGCTGGATTTGTAAAAGGGGCCACAAGATAGTAAAAATCAATGTAGCGAGTGAGGGAGGGAGTACCCCGTAGGCTAAATGCAACCTGGTTACCTGGCACAGTCTGGGCCACAGCCTGGAACATGCCAGGTATCTGTGCTGCCTGACAAGGGGCACTCAGACACAGCCCTGCTCTCCCAGCACAGCCTGCTGCTGGGAGCTGCAGAGATGAGCAGCAGCTCTCAAACAAATTCGAAGTAACTCTGGCTCTCTCTTTGTGTGGGGTTGGTAACGCACCCTAGGCTGTTGCTTGTAGTGAGGTAGAGCGCTAAGCGGTCCCCAGGAGCCCTGGATAGGCAGCGACAGAAAGGCTGCCTTTGCCTCTAGACTCACAGCGTTGGTCTTCTGGGAACCCAGCATGCTTGGTTTGCTGCTTCTCTGCTTCTATAGGAGAGAACAATGGAGCACAGAGGCACGTGGGCATCTCAAGATTGCCGGTGTGTTTCCTTCTTTGAGCAGAATTTAAATTCTCTCTCAACCTGAACTCTTCATCTGTTGAAGCCAGAGACTCCGATTACTTATTCATTTATACATATGTACAATTGGGTCCCTGTAATTTTTTTTTGTTTTTTACAACTCAGGTTTTGTTTTGTTTTGTTGTTTTTGTTTGTTTGTTTGTTTGTTTTGAAACGGAGTTTCGCTCTTATTGCCCAGGCTGGAGTGCAATAGCGCGATCTCAGCTCACTCCAGCATCCGCCTCCCAGATTCAAGCAATTCTCCTGCTTCAGCCTCCCGAGTAGCTGGGATTACAGGCATGCGCCACCACGCCCAGCTAATTTTGTATTTTTATTAGAGATGGGGTTTCTTCATGTTGGTTAGGCTGGTCTCGAACTCCCGACCTCAGGTGATCCGCCTGCCTCGGCCTCCCAAAGCGCTGGAATTACAGGCGTGAGCCACTGCACCCTGCCAACTCAGTCTTCTTTATACCCAAATTTTAAAAATTCGCAGCCTATATAACAAGTATATATGTACTTTAAATATATTTAAAGTACAGGCCTGGGGCAGTGACTCATATCTGTAATCCCAGCACTTTGGGAGGCCAAGGCGGGTGGATCACTTGAGGTCAGGAGTTCGAGACCAGCCTGGACAACATGGCAAAATCCCTTCTCTATTAAAAATACAAAAAGTAGCCGGGCGTGGTGGTGGATGCCTGTAATCCCAGCTACTCTGGAGGCTGAGGCAGGAGAATTGCTTGAACCCGGCAGGTGGAGGTTGCAGTGAGCCAGATCACACCACTGCACTCCAGCCTGGGTGATAGGGCAAGACTCTGTCTAAATTTAAATACATGTATATGTATATATATTTAAATATTTATAATAGGCTGTATAAATGACTCAATACTTCATATAGCCATCTAAGATTACCATTATGATTCTACACCTCTGCTGGAGGGAATGGAAATTGGTACAGTCACTTTTTCTTTTAATATTTCTAGACTTTTATTATGAACAATTTCAAAAATGCTAACTTAGAGAAAGTAACATAGTGACTCCCTCACATACCCATCACCTGGCTTAAATCATCATCAACTTATGGCCAGTCTTGTTACATCCCTACCCACACTCACTCCCCATCTCTTCCTATGTGCGAAGCTCAGCCTCTCCAGGCAAGCGCCTGAGTCCTCTGACATGGGCACAGTGGTCTTCAATATGTTCCTTGCTTTTTGGTATGACAGGATGTTCCAGGTTCATCCTTTATCTTTGCTGCTCCAGGCTAGAATCAGCTGTTTTCTTTCAATGGAAAATGTACTTACAGACCATAATCTGGGTTCTTGGGGTGCTATTGTTCCTAGGGTGGTTGCTGTCCCTAGGTTACGATGCCCACTTTGGAGTTCTTCTCAGGGTCTGTTCGACACTTGGACTCGCATGACTACAACAGGACATGCTTGGCATTGACTGTTTATTTATTTATTTATTTTGAGATGGAGTTTCATTCTTGTTGCCCAGGCTGGAGTGCAATGGTGCAATCTTGGCTCACTGCAACCTCCACCTCCCAGATTTGAGCGATTCTCCTGCCTCAGCCTCCTGAGTAGCTGGGATTACAAGAGTCTGCCACCACGCCCGGCTGATTTTTTCTATTTTTAGTAGGGACAGGGTTTCACCATGTTGGCCAGGCTGGTCTCTAACTCCTGATCTCAGATGATCCACCCACCTTGGCCTCTCAAAATGCTGGGATTATAGGCGTGAGCCACTGCACCCAGTCTAACTTAATTTAGAATAGGGATACAAAGGCATGAAATAGCACACCAGCTGCGTGATGGCAGGTGTCTCTCTAGCTCCTTTTCCCCAAGTAGGGTTGCCAGATAAAATAAAGGATACCCAGTTAAACTGAAATGTCACGTAAACAGCAAGTTAAAGCCTTATTCCAATGAGAAACTGGTATTTCTAGTTAAGAGCCTCATGGGAATAGCTTCCTTGTCTCCTCAAGGGGCATGTCCAGCTCTAAGAGTCAAGATTCAGAACTCCAGAGCCACAGGTTCCCACCAGGTACTTATGATTCATTTGCAGCCCTCGCTGTCCAGATGAAGTGGATCGTTCTTACCACGAGCATTGTTGCCTGGTAACACAGCCGACGTTCCACCTTTATCAGGTTTCCAGGAGAACAGAGCTAGAAAGAAAATGCCAAGAGAATGAGAAATGAAGTTTTAAGATCAATTATTAGAGGAATTTTTTTTTTTTTTTTTTTTGCCCTCTACATATATAGGCCTTTTACTGGTCAGAGCTAGGAATGTAGAGAGATAGTTAGTAGGTAGGTAGATAAATGATGGATATTGAGATTAATAATATGCAAAATTATAATCAACCTAGATGACCTACAAGAGGGGAATGGTAAAATCATGATGTAACCAAAGTTTTATATATATACTCTTGTTGATTATATAGGTTNTTTGCCCTCTACATATATAGGCCTTTTTACTGGTCAGAGCTAGGAATGTAGAGAGATAGTTAGTAGGTAGGTAGATAAATGATGGATATTGAGATTAATAATATGCAAAATTATAATCAACCTAGATGACCTACAAGAGGGGAATGGTAAAATCATGATGTAACCAAAGTTTTATATATATACTCTTGTTGATTATATAGGTTTACAAATAATTTTTTTTTTTTTTTTTTTTTTTTTTTTGAAATGGAGTCTTGCTCTGTCGCCCAGGCTGGAGTGCAGTGGCCGGATCTCAGCTCACTGCAAGCTCTGCCTCCTGGGTTTACGCCATTCTCCTGCCTCAGCCTCCCGAGTAGCTGGGACTACAGGCGCCCGCCACCTCGCCCGGCTAGTTTTTTGTATTTTTTAGTAGAGACGGGGTTTCGCTGTGTTAGCCAGGATGGTCTCGATCTCCTGACCTCGTGATCCACCCGTCTCGGCCTCCCAAAGTGCTGGGATTACAGGCTGGAGCCACCGCGCCCGGCCAATTTATATAATCTTAAGTCATCTTCTCACAAAGGTTTATTTAGTACCTACCGTGTGCTTCGAGCTGTTCTAGGCATTTGGGGTGCATCGCTGAACAAAACTGACAAGGATTCTGCCGCCTTGGTGCTTATATTGAGGGGCGATGGAGAGACGCAAAGTAAACATGATACATGAGGAAACTGTTTAGAGGGGAAAGGTGGTAAATGTTGAAGAAAACAGAAATAGAGCAGGATAGGGAAGCTGGGGTGCCAAGGTGTTGAGGGAGGGTGGGCTTCAGGCTGAGCAGGGCAGGGGATGTTCGAGGCCAGAGGGCTCAGCTACAGTCTGGAGGAGGCATGGCCTCAGCTGCCAAATTTACATTTTAACTTCTATGTTATGTATACCCATATGTAGATTCTTTACATATTTCATATCTTTTCATAGAGAAGGGACTAGATAAAACACCAGAATGTCAACAGTGGCTATCTGTGGTTGTGGTAAATTTTTTTAATGGAATCTTTTTTGTAATTTGCCTCACTTGCTAAATTTTATGACAGGAGTAGGCACAGTTTTATTATCAGTAATAAAGCACATGGATTATTACATGTTTTTAAAAGCAGAGCGAATCTACTCTCTAATCTTAGGAACGGTTTTCTGCCAGGGGCAACGTGTGGTTTGCAGGCGAGGAGCGGCGCTTGACCTATTTGAGGAGAAGGTGTTCTTCCACAAGGGGGCGCCTGGCTTTAGGGCAAGGAGGCGGCTGAGCCCTGAGTTTGGGAGTGGGGTTTTAGGGGAGGAGCGTGCCATGGGTACATCTTGCTTGTAACTCCACCAGTGCGCCTAAGAACCACACTCAAACTGGTTTGAAAGCTTTTGGCCCTCCAATGGCTGCCTCTTTGGTCGCTGATAACGTGCAAGTCGATATTCCCTGAATTCAGTCAGTAGAGTGTAGGAGGTTTGCACTCCGCAAATGCAAGGAGGAAGAGGGGTCTCCTCGCCCTCGCGGGGAGTTCGCATCTAACCACAGAGACCAGACTCAGGGTTACCCACGTAGGATGCAAAGACCTGTGGGGCGAGGGAAGACCCCAGGGAGACCAATACATGCGGAAGCAAATGCGAGTGGGTGAGAGGTCCTCAGATGCTTGGAAGATGAGTGCATGCAGAGGGAAGGGACCTGGGGCAGGAGAGCAGGTAGAGGTGGAGAGATGCCAAGGCCGGTTGTGTGGGGAGACATAGTAGATAGTGCTGGTAAAAGCAATCAACCTGGTAACACTGGGGACTTTTCAACCTAATGACCCCAAGGACTAAGTTGCCAGGAATTGCACTCCTGGCCCAGGTCTCTTAGCAAACCTGACGTGAACCCAAAGAGAAGTCCATGGCTCATAGCCAGTTTGGCTTGCAAGTTTTCTGGTCTGAGAGAAGCTGGATGCACCCCCCACCTCTACTACCAAGGCTTGCTTCACTGCATGCCTGGGAAAACTGGGGGACAGGCCCTGGCCAGAGGACTGCAAAACAAAGCTGGATAAGACATACCCCCAGGGGAAAATGTACCTTGTACCCACACAAGGTGCTATGGGAAGAGAGAAGAGAACCACCCAACCCAATCTGAGAGGTCAGGGAGGGCTTGCTGGAGGACATGGCACTTGAGCTAGTCAGGAAGGACATTTGAGAGTCTGAGAGAGGAAAGGGTTCCATGCAGAAGGGACAGTACAGGAGCAAGAGAGAATGGGCCATCTATCCATGCAAGTAGCTCAGTATGTCTGGAGCCTTGGGTGAATGTGTGAAAGTGATAAGCGATGAAGCCGGGCCGGGCTCGGTGGCTCACACCTGTAATCCCAGCACTTTGGGAGGCTGAGGCAGGTGGATCACGACCATCCTGGCTAACACAGTGAAACCCCGTCTCTACTAAAAATACAAAAAATTAGCCGGGCATGGTGGTGGGCACCTGTAGTCTCAGCTATTCGGGAGGCTGAGGCAGGAGAATGGCATGAACCCAGGAGGCGGAGCTGGCAGTGAGCTGAGATAACGCCACTGCACTCCAGCCTGGGAGACAGAGCGAGACTTCGTCACCAAAAAAAAAAAAAAAAAAAAAAGAGAGAAAAGAGAGAGAGAGAGAGATGATGCTGGAACAAAGGGCACTCTATCTGAAGGGCACTAGGGAGTCTTAAAGCATGTTAAATAGTGGAGTTACCTGATCATGGACGTGGAAGTTTGCTAAATTCACCAATGATCTTTCTGTTGCCAAGTCCATTGTGTACCTTTTAATTGGCCTCGTATGTGAATTCTCTCAGCAGCATTTGATCCTGCTGGCCTCCCCCTCCAAGCTGAAACACTTTTGTCTCTTGACTTCTGAGTCCCCCTGTTCTCCTGATTTTCTGTCTACCTCTTTCATCACTTCATCTCGGCTTCCCTTGCTGGCTGTGCCTCCTGTCTCTGGCCTCTGACTGTTAGTGTCCTACAGGGATCAGTCCTGGTTCCTTCTCACCATTCACTCTTCTTCTCAACCACCTCATTTCTTCCCATGGCTTCACATGCATCTTATATGTGATCGTATCAGGGGAAGGGGAATACAGAATCAAGCAGAAGGCCCTGTCTCCTGGGTGTCACGGCTGAGTGAGACATGTTCAGACTGAATCGTGAGCAGTTGTGGGATGAGTCAGGATGAGTTGTTCAGGGATAAGCAGAAACACGCTTAGAGGCTGACAAGTTGCTGATTAGTATAGTTGGTGCCCTGGATCTGAAGGAAAGCAGCATCCAGGACTTGCTGTTCCCAAGGGGAGAGGGGAGGGGTGGACACTGTAATGTGCATTAAAAAGCCAAGTCCAAGGTCTGAGAAGAACACGAAAGCAGGGAGGGGCAGGGAAGATGGGCAGGCGTGGCAGGGTAAGTGGACTCCTAAGTCCAGAGAGACACCAGAGACAGGGACCCAGGATCACTGGATCCAGGAGATAGATTGAGGAATGACTGCTAGTAGGGACAGGGTTTCTTTTAGGGGACATGAAAGTTTTCTGAGATCAGAGTGTGGTGATTGTTGCACAACCTTGTTAATATAGTAAAAAGCATGTCACTGTATACTTTCTTAAGGGCGAATTGTATGGTATATGCATTATATCAAAATTAAGCTACTAAATAAATTTGAGGTGGGCCAGGCACAGTGTCTCACACCCGTAATCCTAGCACTTTGGGAGGCCAAGGTGGGTGGATCACTTGAGGCCAGAAGTTTGAGACCAGGCTGGCCAACATGGTGAAACCCCATCTCTACCAAAAATACAAAAATTAACCGGGTGTGGTGGCACATGCCTGTAATCCCAGCTACTTGGAAGGCTGAGGCAGAAGAATCACTTGAATCCAGGAGGCAGAGGTTTCCGTGAGCCAAGATTGTGGTACTGTATACTCCAGCCTGGGTGACAGAGCGAGACTCTGTCTCAAAAAGGAATAAATAAATCTGAAGTGGATTACAGATATAAATCTAAAACATTAAATATAGAAGGCTACTTCAATAATTTTGGTATGGGGAAGGGCATCCCAAGTGTGATACCAAATCTAGGCTATATAAAAGACAATATTAACAGATTGAGCTACATTGAAACAAAAAATCTATGTGAAAGACACAAGAAAAAATATATATCATGGATTTTCGCAACCTGTGTGACATATTTAGAGAGTGTTCTTTGAAATCATTATGAGGCCGAGCGCAGTGGTTCAACCTGTAATCCCAGCACTTTGGGAGGCCAAGGTGGGTAGATCACGAGGTCAGGAGTTCGAGACCAGCCTTGCCGACCAACATGGTGAAACCCTGTCTCTACTAAAATTACAAAAATTAGCCGGGTGTGGTGGTGTGCGCCTGTAATCCCAGCTACTCGGGAGGCTGAGGCAGGAGAATCGCTTGAACCCAAGAGGCAGAGATTGCAGTGAGCCAAGATCGTGCCACTGCACTCCAGCCTTGGGCGACAGAGCAAGACTCCATCTGGAAAAAAAAAAAAAAATTATGAAAAAGGTGAACTCCCTGATAATATGCAGCGCTGGCCAGAGTGAGGAAAAGTGGATGCTTGGGGTGGAGAAACAGACTGTTTGTGAATATAAATGGGTACAGCCGTTTAGGGGGCAATTTGGTATCCAGGAGTGAAATGCACGACATTTCCAATGGGTATGACACAGCCTAGGTCAGAAGCACCAGCTGAAAATAACCCATCTGCTGCACTGGGCAGACAGGCTAAAAGCCTGTGGGAGAGCCACTGAAATGTTCAGCATAAACCAACTTTGTTCCAGAGTTTCTGCTTCTAAAAGCGTATCCTCAGAAATGACTCAAAGACACACAAAGAATGTTTATTATAGTGTTGCTTGTGATAGTAAACAATGCCCATTCATAGGAAATTGGTTCTACAAATGATGATGCATCCTCATAATTACATACTCTGCGGGCATTAGAAACAACAAAGTCAATTACTACCAACATAGAAAGATGCTTGAAATGTATTGTGAGAAAAGAAAGTTGCAGAACTGTATATGAAATAACCCAATTATAAGTACATATATATTTGTATATACATTTGAAAAATTCTGGATAAATGTATAATAAACTATTAATGTCGGTTACCTGTGGAGATAGGGATATTTGGAGGGGAGAGAATATAGAGAGAGCGAAAACAGGAAATTACTTTTATGCATCCTTGAATTATTTTTACCTTTGTAAGTATGAAAAAATAAAGCAATTAGCCTGGAGGGAGTGAGGGGAAGAGGAAAGACCCAAAATATTAATAGTAATTAACAGTGATCATACCCAGGTAATGGGATTCTGGGGAATTTTTCCCACTTCCTTACCTGCATTTTCTAATTTTTCAACAATGAACTTCTATTTCTCTTTCTCTTTCTTTCTTTCTCTTTCTCTCTCTCTCTTTTCTTCCCTTCCCTTCCCTTCCCTTGTCTTGTTTGTCTTTTCTTTTCTTTTCTTTTTTTTCTTTTCTTTTCTTTTCTTTCTTGACAGAATTTCGCTCTTGTTGCCCAGATTGGAATAGCAGTGGCATGATCTTGGCTCACTGCAACCTCCACCTCCCAGGTTCACACAATTCTCCTGCCTCAGCCTTCTGAGTAGCTGGAATTACAGGCACCCACCACCATGCTCGGCTAATTTTTATGTTTTTAGTAGAGACAGGGGTTTGCCATGTTGTCCAGGCTGGTCTCGAACTCCTGACCTCATGTGATCCACCTGCCTCGACCTCCCAAAGTAGTGGAATTACAGGCATGAGTGACCATGCCTGGCCTACTTTCTTAAAAGTTAGAAATAAAGCAATGTCCTCATGCTTTTCTGCTCAGCAGCTGGACAGATAAGGAAAGGCCTGGTGATGCAAGGGTGCAGGAGACAGATTCTAAACAGTGAAGCCATTTAGAAGATAGTGCTAAGGGAGTTGGTGATGGAAACGTTTATAGAAATGAAACACCCTAAGTCACATATTTAGTGTCATGTAAGTGTCCTTGTGAGTCCTCTGAGACATCATAACTTCAAACTTTAATGTACATTTTCTGAAGCATGGACTGGAACCTCTATAGTTCTTTTATGCTAATTGATCATTATGAACAATAGAACTCAAATGGCGTCTGAATTCGGATGGTACATAAATTAACATTCGTTAGAAGTCTTAGAACTCCTTTGTCTTTTCTCCTGTTGAGCATGGGAAGGTAGCTAAATCAATGACTCAGGCAGGTTCTTTGTCTTAAAGCAATATATACAAGAATTTTGATTCCAACATTCTCATTTTTGAAAAAATCCTTTAATAAGTTCTGCAAAGTGTATATGTGTATGCATGTGCACACATGGACACACATATATGTATAAAATAGGAACACTGTGTTAGGATGAATATGATTACCTGGCATGTGTGGTGGGGTTTTCTGATAGTGAGGGAAGTAGGCCAGTCATGGTGGCTCACGCCTGTAATCTCAGCACTTTGGGAGGCCGAGGCGGGTGAATCACCTGAGGTCAGGAGTTCGAGACCAACCTGACCAACATGGCGAAACTCCGTCTCTACTAAAAACACAAAAATTAGCCAGACATGGTGGGTACCTGTGGTCCCAGCTACTTAGGAGGCTGAGGTGGCAGGATGAATTGAGCCTAGGAGGTGGAGGTTGCAAAGAGCCAAGATTGTGCCACTGCATTCCAGCCTGGGCAACAAAGTGAGACTCTGTCTCAAAAAAAATAGATTCAGCACATCTTTGAGGGTTTATGATGTATAGATCTTGTTCTAGGTGTTGAGGTCCATCAGTGAAAAACTCTGACAAAGTTTTACTCTCATGGAGCTTACATTCTAGAAGATAATAAACCATAAACAGAATACAGTTGGTAAATCATAAATTACTCAACTGTTATGTATAAAGAAATTAAGTAGTGCCAGGTACAGTGGCTCACATCTGTAATCCGAGCAGTTGGAGGAGTGCTTAAGGTTAGGAGTTTGAGACCAGCCTGAGCAACATAGCGAGACCCTGACTCTACACACACACACACACACACACACACACACACACACACACACAAAACACCTTTTTTAAAAGATTACCTGGGCATGGTGGCACACACCTGTAGTCCAAGCTACTTGGGAGGCCGAAGCAGGCAATATCATTTGAGCCCAGGAGTTCAAGGTTGCAGTGAGCTATGATCATGCCATTATATTCCAACCTGGGTGACAGAGTGAGACCCTGATTCTGAAAAAAATAAAATAAAATTTTAAAATTCAGTAAGCTGGGTGTGGTGGCTCATGCCTGTAATCCCAGCACTTTGGGAGGCTGAGGTAGGCAGATCACCTGAGGTCAGGAGTTCAAGACAAGTCTGGCCAACATGGTGAAACCCCATCTCTACTAAAAGTACAAAAATTAGCTGGGCATGGTGGTATGCGCCTGTAATCCCAGCTACTCAGGTGGCTGAAGCAGGAGAATTGCTTGAACCTGGGAGGAAAAGGTTGCAGTGGGCCAAGATCACGCCATTGCACTCCAGCCTGGGTGACAAGAGTGAGACTCCATCTCAAAAAAATTAATTCAGTAAATGAAATTAATACAGTCTTAAGAATGATATTGTAATAAAATTGGAACATTTTAAAATTAAAAATTGCTGAATCAGTAACTTAAAATTTACAACAAATATATTGGTGTGACATGTAACAGACAGTTGAGTACATTTTTTAGTCATATAAGAAAACTGAAAAAAAAAACTGTCTAGGAATTAATAGCCTGAATTCTAGTCCTGATTTCACTACTGCCCAAACTTGGGCAAATTACTTAATTTATTTCCATATCCTTCACTCGCAGATGGGGATAATATCTGGTCTATCTGACCTCATAGATTATGAAACTCACAAGAAGTACAGAAGTATGCTCTAAAAATCACCAACCAATCATCACTATACATAGGTCAAGGGATTGTAATTAATTAAGCTATAAACTATCCTGATGAACTCCACAAGAGACAAGCTGGGGCCAGGTGCAGTGGCTCACACCTGTAATCCCCGCACTTTGGGAGGCCGAGGTGGGTGGATCACTTGAGGTCAGGAGTTTGATACTAGCCTGGCCAACATGGTAAGACCCCGTCTCTACTAAAAATACAAAAATTAGCCGGGCGTGGTGGCACAACCCTGTAATCCCAGCTACTTGGGAGGCTGAGGCAGGAGAATCGCTTAAACCCAGGAGGCAGAAGTTGCAGTGATCTGAGATGGCTCCATTGCACTCCAGCCTGGGTGGCAGTCAGACTCTGTCTCAAAAAAAAAAAAAAAGACAAGCTGGTGACATCAATGCCTGGAGGCGGCCAGTGGGTCTTGTTGGAGAAGCAGTGCCCTACAGAATAATATGTCTGACAGCTGACTATAAAAAAGTAAACAGGAAGAGATAGCTTATTGCCATGTGTTGCAGGTACATTTGGGGACGGCCAGCTAAAAATGATTTTCCTACCTGCCTTCCACTCCCACTCAAGAAGGATTGACTCCCAGCAGCAGCAGCAATCCCTCAACATAACCCTGCCAACTGGCCATAGATAACTAGGGAGAGGGCCAATATGATTTGCTTTCAGAGAAACCTTGAATTGGGAGAGAGAAATAGGCAGAAGGATGGATAGACAGAAGAACTCTATATAGCTGGAGGGTTACCTTTGAAGTTGAAGCTGTAAGTAACCAGATTCTACCCACTGTTGGGATCAGAAGCCCAGCTGGTTGATAAAGAATAGAGCAGAGATGAGATGCAGACTCCTGCCTGGGCTACTGGTGCTCCCCCTCCCCGGGCCTGGTTCCGGTTCTTCCTGAGATCCAGTTCTTGGGCTCCAGAAATCACCCTTGAATCCTGATAAATTTACTGATTTTACAAAGGCTACCGTGAGGTGGTTTCTGTTGCCACAGATCCTGAGTTAGATGTAGAATCTAGGCCTGGCTCGGCTGCCAGGGTTACGAATAGCAATAGCGCAGAGACAGTTGAAAACCAAACTGCACTGCGTTGTCTTAACTGGGTCACGAGTGTGTTGTGCAATCCTAACAGGTACAGTCATCCCAGCCAGGAGAGCAGGGAAGCAGCTGAGCAGCTGACTCAGGAGCAATACAATGGCTCACCTAAACGGCACCTACACTTGACAATGCGGTTAAGGATAATAAACCAGCCCAACCAGTCTTACGTATTCCGAGAATTTCTAACTGTTCTCAGGATTGCAACTTGGAGCTTGCTGGTTCAGGAGAGTCACATCTAAGGAATCCCAAAGTTAGATACTCCTTTGCAAATTGCACAAAGTTGGAGAACTATGAATACTATAACCCCAAAACGAATAAGCAAACCCCAGCCCTATCAGTAGAGCTTCGCTGTTCGAGCACCATCAATCCAGAGGGAATTTACAAATGAGGCAGCCAGCATTAGTTTCCTTCATGCCTTCATTCAGTAAATACGGTGTGCTCACCATGTCCCACGCCCTGCGTAAGAGCTGGGGATAGAGCCAAAGTCCCTGCTTCAAGGAGCTTATATTCTCTCTTTTTTTTTTTTTTTTTTTTTTTTTTTTTTTTTTTTTTTTTTGAGACGGAGTCTTGCTCTGTCGCCCAGGTTGGAGTGCAGTGGCGCGATCTCGGCTCGCTGCAAGCTCCACCTCCCGGGTTCACGCCATTCTCCTGCCTCAGCCTCCCGAGTAGCTAGAACTACAAGCGCCCGCCACCACGCCTGGCTAATTTTTTGTATTTTCGGTAGAGACGGGGTTTCACCATGTTAGCCAGGATGGTCTTGATCTCCTGACCTCGTGATCCACCCGTCTCGGCCTCCCAAAGTGCTGGGATTACAGGCGTGAGCCACCACGCCCGGCTAAGGAGCTTATATTCTAACGCGGGAACACAATCTGTAAATAAAGATATACCATGTCAGTGGTTATGTGCTGGAAGGCAAAATCAAGCGGGTCAGGGGCATATGACTGATGGGATGCATGCTATTTTATATATACATTGGTCAGGCACAGCCTCTGTGATAAAGTGACATTTGAGCAAAAACTTCTAATGAGGGAGGGAGGGAGGGAGTGATACAGCTGTCAGGGCCAAGAGCTTTCAAGGCAGCGAGAAGAGCATGTCAGAAACCCTAAGATGGGAGCAACTGTGGCCCAGTGCTGTTGGACCCATGCGAGCACAGGAGAAAGGAGTGGAGAGGTGCCTGTGAGCCTTGGTAAAGACATTGGTATTTACCCTCAGGAGGGGAGTCATTCAAATTTTGAGAAACTAGAGGAGTGATGTGGTTTAACTTAGGCCTTACAAGGATCACTCTGCTGTACTGACTGTAAACTGCATGGTGGCCAGTTAGGAGGCTATAGGCATGATCCAGCAGACTGGGAGGGTGGACTGGATCACAAGGCAGCGATGGAGATGGTGAAAAGTGGTCAGAGTCTGGATACGGCCATGGAATTCATCGATGGATTGGATATGAGTTTTCAGAGAAAGAAGTGTAAAGTGACTCCAAGGCTTTTGGCTTCTAAATGAAGATGCTTGTTCTAGGGGGTGGGGTGGGGTGGGGGAAGCAATTGCAGACTGGTGGGCTCAGTCTAGTCTTTTGGAGTCTGAGAGCTGCTTCACTGAATTCGTTTGTGTAAGGGTTTGGCTGGTGAGAAAGGACCAGAAGCTGGAGCCAAAAGTTGGATAGAGGCCGGGCGCGGTGGCTCAAGCCTGTAATCCCAGCACTTTGGGAGGCCGAGACGGGTGAATCACGAGGTCAGGAGATCGAGACCATCCTGGCTAACACAGCGAAACCCCGTCTCTACTAAAAAATACAAAACACTAGCCGGGCGTGGTGGCGGGTGCCTGTAGTCCCAGCTACTCGGGAGGCTGAGGCAGGAGGATGGCGTAAACCCGGGAGGCAGAGCTTGCAGTGAGCTGAGATCCGGCCACTGCACTCCAGCCTGGGCGACAGAGCGAGACTCCGTCTCAAAAAAAAAAAAAAAAAAAAGTTGGATAGAGCTGGAGGGTACTATGGCTAGAGCGAGAAGCCATCTGTAGGTCAAGGCCAGAAGTTTGGATCGATAGGAGAATGCAATACTGAAGGCAGTGTCAAGGTCAGAATCCAGTGTTTGGTAACGTTTGGGTGGCAGTGGGCAGTAATTCAGACAGGACAAGGGCAATGGTGATTTAAGTACTAGGCATTGGCCAGGCGTGGTGGCTCACGTGAGCCTGTAATCCCAGCACTTTGGGAGGCCAAGGCGGGCAGATCACAAGGTCAGGAGATCGAGACCATCCTGTGAATGGTGAAACCCTGTCTCTACTAACAATACAAAAAATTAGCTGGGCGTGGTGGCGGGTGCCTATAGTCCCAGTAACTCGGGAGGCTGAGGCAGGAGAATAGTGTGAACTCGGGGGCTGGAGCTTGCAGTGAGCCAAGATCACGCCACTGCATTCCAGCCTGGGCGACAGAGCGAGACTCCATCTCAAAAGAAAATAAATTTAAAAGTACCAGGCATCATGCTAAAAAGCCTATGTGTACAGTATCTCATTGAATTCTTACAACTCTACGAATTAGGTATCATTAGCTCTACTTGACAAATGAGGAAAATCAAAAGGTTGAATAACCTCTCCAAGGCCACAAGGCTTGTAAGCAGAAGAACAGTTTTAAGCTTTGATTGGATCTAACTCTGCAGCATGTGTACCTAAACACTATGCAATGCTGCAAGGTTCAATGTACCAGCTGGCAGCTGAGGTTGCCTCAGAGGTTCAAATCAGGAGGGTGTGGAATTGGTAAGTCCAGGTGGAAGCAGAGTCTAAATGTACAGACGTGGCTCCAAGTTTGTGGTTTACATTAGGCATGAAGAAACAGGCTTGGACTGGACTTTGAACCAGGAGACTGGGATCAGCATCTCAAATCTGGCACCAGCATTCCCACTCACCCAACTACAACAGCACTAAGACCTAATTAGGCAAGATGTTGCAGAGGCTGACAATTGTAATGGAAAGTCAGTATTCTGCTTAGCTAGGTTTGTGACACTACCACTGTATTATACTCAGATAAACATGTGAATCCAGTGGAATTTCTTTGTTAGACCTCTGCATTATAACTGAAACAGTGTTCTAATGTGGACGATCAAACACCCTTCCCCTTCTGTAAGATATTTGTTACATAGATGTTGGAATCTATGTTGAAAGAGCTCACAAAGATCCTTCTCTTCACCTGGCTTAAGGAGACTGCTCTAGATCCTACAGGAAAGAGCTTGGTGAGTTTACACTGCTCTTTCAAAGGCAAACAACCCTGGCGTTCCAATACTTTTGCCTTTTTCTCTACCTGTCAACTGGTAAGGGTGCACTGAACACAAAATTTCATTCTCAGTCTGCTTAAAAGGCACATTTAATGCAGCCAGTTCAATAAAAATAATACAGAAATAAGATCTATAAGCAAGCACATCCTGGCAAGAGCTAATTGCTGTGCTATTATAATGGGTTAGAATTAAATAAGACACTGTCTGGTTCAGAAGTTGTTTCAGGTCAGGCTCGAGTACTACGCATTTCTAGTTTAATAAGGAACTTAGGCTCACCAAGATCGTGACACCCAAGTGACGGAGAGTCAGTGGTAAAACTGGGTCCAGAACTCAGATCTCCTGATTTCCAGTTCAATCTTCTTTCTTCTCTACTCAGAAGGTACTAGGATCTGAATGATAAACAATGCTCACATGGAGAGGTATCAGGTAAAACTGCAATTGACTAATATGCCATATATGATGGACCTACTTAGGGTAGAGTCTCTACTGGCTTTTAATTCAATAGTAAGCAGGTACTGAAAAGGCTGGGAGCAGGTCAGCGGTTCAGACAACTGTCCACTTGCTGACTAGACCACTAACTAAATGTGCTCTATATAAAACACACCAAAGCATTGAATGGAAAACAGTACTTGCAAATAAAATAATTTCATAAGCAATACTATACGGGTGCCTTAACTGAGAAGCGAGAAGCAAAGGTGATATTTGCTTGGATTTTATTTGAAAACCCTATTTGATTCATTATCTACTTCTCCTTAGATAAGGCCCCCAGTATAATTACATAATTGGCTCAGCCTTTAAGATTTAAAGCCTCTGTTCCCAAGCTGCAGTGGCTGCAGCAATAGGAAATGAGAAACAAGGCAATCTCATATTGAAGTGGCTACGTAAGGATCCCTAAGGTGTAGTCATGATTTCCAGCCATGCAGTTGTTTGGAATTAGAAATCCTGATTCCTACTGTAAACTGAACATTGCAAAGCTGGTAGGATTAATTCAGTGGAAGAAACTTGGTTTCTTGTTTGGAGGCATGTGGATGAATAGGAACTCTTGTGTATTGCTGGCAGGAATGTGAGTCAGTACAGTCACTTTTGGACAGGGATATGGCCTCTTCATAGACTTGAAGATAGGTTGCAACTCCACTCCTAGGTATCTGCCCTAAAGACACTCTTACACATGTTCACAAGAATTCTCACTGCAAAGATGTTGGTAGAAGCAAAATTTTGGAAGATGTCATAAAAAAAATATGTTGTGGCGTAGCAATTAAAATTAAAGCTATCAGGCAAATGATAAAAAGAGCAGGGGTGGCCATACTCATGTCAGAAGAAAACGCTTTACAGTCAGGCACAATGGCTCACACCTGTAATTCCAGCACATTGGGAGGCTGAGGAAGATTGCTTGAGCCCAGGGTTCAAGACCAGCCTGGGTGACATGTGGAGACCTTGTCTCTATAAACACATTTTAGGAGAACTATAAAAAAAAATTTAAAAACTAGCTGGGCATGTTGGCTCATGCCTGTGGCTCCAGCTACTCAGGAGGCTGAGGCAGGATTGCCTGAGCCTGAGAAGTCAAGGTTGCAGTGAGCTATGATCATATCACTGCACTCCAGCCTGGGCCACAGAGTAAGACCCTGTCTCAGAGTAGAGAACCCAGAAATAAATTCTCATCTATATGGTAAAATGATCTTTGACAAAGGTGCCAGCTACTCCTAGGTACTCAAGAGGCTGAGGTGGGAGGATCACTTGAGCCTAGGTTCAAGATTCAGTGAGCTGTGATCATGCCACTGCACTTCAACCTGGGTGGCAGAGCAAGACCTTGTCTCTGTGTTTCATCTTCATTACCCTATAAAGATACTTTGATTGCAAGTGGGGACAAAGTAAATGGCACATAAAATTTTTATTGCAAATTTGACTTTACAATACTTAGTACTCAGCCTGGGTCACCCTAAAGCAAGCATATTTTATATAAGCGGTTTCAGTTTTACTTTCTTCGATGACTATGTTTTGACTTTTTAATGCCAACAAGTCAGATCATTGTGTAGATGGCCACTAAACTGCCAAGGTGACAGTAACAAATGTGGATTAAGCCCAGGAGCCAAGTTTCCCAGTAAGAAAAATCCTAGGCCTCCTTCAGGGGAGACAGCATTTGAGTCAAAGCTAATTATTCTCAAAATGAACATAGATTTGCAAAAAAAAATGGTTATAATGGAGGATCAGGGACCAATGTCTGCTGCCCATTGCTTTCTTTACCTCCTGTCTGGTGCTCTCATGACACTCAAAGCCTCTGCACTTGTCACCCCACCCAGATCCAACTACAAGTGTCCCATTTTCTGCCCCCCACAAATCAATTCTCATGACTGCACTTCAGAGCTTGTCCTCTTAAGGTAATCTGAGTATGTTTAAATTCATAACGTGGACAGTATTCAACCAGAAAACAAACAAAAATATATATATGTGGCTTTGAGAAGGTAGGCGGGCAGATATTAACAGAATTGGTGTCGTACAAAACAAGGATGAAAGAAAAGTGAGGATGGTTTTATAGCTGGATAGGTAAAAGGGTAATTTCTTAAGCAAAAATGTATTACGGAGCAAATACTTCTCAAGTTTTCTCTGACTGCACAGTTCAAAGATTCAACTATACATTTTACCTAACAGTTTTGAAATACTATAAAGCCTTATTCCATTCTAATGTGTGATGGTTTAAGTAAAAAGACTTCAACCTTCTCAGCCTTTCAGACTAGCAATTTATAGCCATAATTCAAAGTGATTCTGGTAGTAATTTTCATTCTAGCAGAAAATTTTCATTAATCCAGGAGTGAAACAGGAGCCGTATTTGCTGGCCATGTTTTATTTGTCCTTTTTCTTCAAACAGGATAACCGAAGATACAGACAGTATTCAATAAAATAAAATAGATGAAACAAATTCTAAGAGACTGTGATGCCACATGCTACGTTTAACCTAATTTTATTCATGCTTGCCTTGGGATGGGGAATAGATCATTCAGTAAAACATACAGTAAAACAAAATGTCTTATCATGTACAACTTTTAAACTACAATAATGATGTACCTTAATTACTTCCATGCACACAAGTCGTAACATTCTTTTTTTTAAAAAAATAAACACAATTAAGTCTTCTAGGAGCATTTTCATAATAAGTAATCCTAATTATTTTTCTTTGTAGATAGATCAAGACCTCCAAAATACAAATTCCTTATTACACGTGAGCACGTTACTTAAAATGAACACTTTAAGTAAATTAAGTACGTGGACAGCCTTAGGATAAGCTGACATTATAGATTCAGCTAAGTAGGCAACGAACCATAGTGAATGGAAAAAGTGTATTTGCAAATAAATTTTAAAATAAGTTAATTTTTATAATTAAATACAGAGAAATGATACTGATTTGCTAAAATAAATAAATGTGAGTTTAACATTCACTTAAAGAATGGCGTATCGAACATTTATAAAACAGTGAATGCGTTTTATTAAGATAGTTTACTACAATAAACGCTGAGCTAAATAAGAAGTGGCATTTTGTGAAGCATATGGTGGTATATTGTTTGCCACTATACTCTTTGTTACTTGAGGTAGATCAACACATGTGTACCAAATTCTTGGCATCATTTTCAGTTGCTTGCTGTATCAGTGTTTTAAGAATGTTACAGTATGAAAAACTTGAAATACTCTGAATGAAAAAAATGTCTTAGGAAAAAAATAGCATATTTTCATGCAATTATGTACAGTCTCACTGTGTAAATTCAAGGCAAGGTTTGTTTCCTGTGAAAACAGATCATTGTTCTATTGAAGAGAATGTTCTTTCTTGTCTTAGTTCATTTCTTTTCTCCTCCTGTGCATTATTTTGCTCTGTCTTTATTTGTGTTGCAAATGACATGCCAGTTAAAATGAAAACTCTTCACAGTAAAAAAAGCTGATTTTAAAACAAGGAACTATAATAATCCTTACTAAATGACACACATCTGATTCAAGTAAAAAATGACTTAAACATAGTAATAAAAAAGACAAAACCACATTCATGAATACAAAGACAAATGTCTGCTGAGTGTTTTAGTTCAGATGTTTCAGAATTGCTGCTGTATGTTTTATGAGAATTTGAGGGAAGGATTTCATAGCAGGAAGGTATTAATGTGGCCTGTATTGACTTAAGTGGGTGACCCAACTGGACTGTGAAACTGCGGGATGCCTATGGACTCGAGCTGTTAGTTAAAGAGGAACTCCCCACTGTTGTTCAGAAATCCTGCCTCATGTCCTCTCTCCCCAAGCTTCCCATCTCTTATTGGCTCAGTTTCTAGCATTTCAGTATATTTCTTTCCTGCTAAGAACTTGTCCAAGTAACTAGTGTAAGTGTTTTCGTTCTCACTTGTTCCATCCTCCTTACCTCACAAAACTGATTTATGAAAAACAGGTCCTCCCACCACTCACCAACTGGCAGTCCCAAGAAGATTGGTACAAGGTTCTAATTGAGCCACCCCCCCCCCCTGATTTGGCCATTTCCTTTTTTCCTGTTTTTCTGGCTTACTGACTTTGATATCAAACTTTTCATTCTAGTGGGACACTTGAGCCTATTCATAGTCATTTCATTTATCAACAACATCAGTAGGGCTCATTGTTGGGAACTAAGTTGAATAGTTCCTGCAATAAAGGAATCCAAATCAAATCCTGATTCTTTTCCCTTATCTTTTCAAGCCAGTTGCTGTTGATGCTTCCTCTAGCGCTATCTGGGCTTTAACCAAATCCATTCCTTCACATTTTGTTTGGCCCTTTCTTATCAGATTTTTCTTGGCTTGTTCTTTCCAATTGGGAAAGATCTAAATAAGCTTGGGATTCATATTAATGGTTAACTTCACTCTCTCTCCAAACTAATTATCTAAATATGATGACCCTCGTTTTGTAGTTACAAGTATGGCTAACACTCCAGATCACAATATTTGTTTTCATGATGATCTGAGTATTGCCAACAAGGCTCAGTAGAGTAACTGGTATCAAAGCAGGATCCTCTAGATACTTTTCCCGATCTCCATCCAAATATTTTCGGGGATCAACTTGTACTTCTTCTTCATCAGTGACATCGGACAGAGCTCTTGGATCAAGCTGAACCTCATCAATATCAAAGTTGTTATGTATAGGCCAATCATGCTCTGAAAACTGACAATCATGATACCTGAAAAAAATCAATACACTAGTGTTATTCCACATATATGATATCATTTTCAAATTCACCGAGTACCTTTTATGTGACAGCACTGTGCTAGGTCTATGAGGGGATAATTATAGGAGAATAAAGTCATATGCCTGCCTTGCCCTACCAGAACTCAGTCTTGATAGCTAAGCTCTGTTAACATATTTGGTAATTGCCAATGAAGTATGTAACTTCATGAGGAACTGAGTCTTCCATTCTGAAATAAGACCAATTCTCATTTATTTCCAATTTGTTTTCTGTCCACCAGTTTCATGCAAACAAAAGACTTCATGGCCACAAAATGCAGATCTCGAATCTCAATCAGGTACCTTACAAATGTTTACAGTAAGGGCAACTAGAAGAGGTTTGCTGGAAAACTCATCACCATGAATAGCAAAAATCTCCCTGTGTATATGTGTTACTGAATGTGCTATCCTATTACATGCACAATCATTGAGGGAAAAGAAAAGAGATTAGATGACTTAGCTAGGTATAATAGAAAATGCAGGCCAGGTGCAGTGGCTCATGCCTGCAATTCTAGCACTTCAGAGGTGGGCAGACCACTTGAGGTCAGGAGTTTCAGACCAACCTGGCCAACATGGTGAAACCCCATCTCTACTAAAAATACAAAAATTAGTTGAACATGGTGGCGGATGCCTGTAGTCCCAGCTACTAGGGAGGCTGAGGCAGGATAATTGCTTCAACTCAGGAGGTTACAGTGAACAGAGAGATGGCGCCATTGCACTCCAGCCTGGGCAACAGAGTGAGACTCCGTCTCAAAAAAGAAAAGAACCATATTTAGGGGGGTAGAAATGGACACATGGAGAGAAAAAATAGTTTGCAGATTTGTGTAAACATACCATACCAATACCTCAATATTTGAGGAGGAGGAAAAAAACTTCTTCTTAAAATCTTAAGATTGTCATTAGTGGTTCCCAAACGTGGCCATACATCAAAATCACCTGATGACTCTATAAGCTACCATCCTACTCTGAAGCAGAATTATATCTAAACTTTCCCAGAAATGTATTTATTTATTTATTTATTTATTTGAGACAGAGTCTTGCTCTGTTGCCCAGGTTGGAGTGCAGTGGCACAATCTCAGCTCACTGCAATTGCCGCCTCCCAGATTCAAGTGATTCTCCTGCCTCAGCCTCCTGAGTAGCTGGGACTACAAACGCCTACCGCCAAGCCTGGCTAACTTTTGTATTTTCAGTAGAGACGGGGTTTCACCATGTTAGCCAGGCTGGTCTCGAACTACTGACTGCAGGTAATTGGCCCGCCTTGGCCTCACAAAGTGCTGGGATTACAGGCATGAGCCACCGCGCCCAGCCAAACTTCCCTAGAAATCCAATTCTTTCACTTTATGAAACATCAAATTATACACTAATGTTTAGACTTCAAAAAGTCCCTTTTACTGAACCTCTGCTAAGTGTCCCCAAATTAATTTTGTCATTAGGAAAACAGATTCAAATACTGGCTGAGTATGAGCACTGTGGGAGGCCAAGGCAGGCAGATCACCTGAGGTCAGGAGTTCGAGACCAGCCCGGCCAACATAAAACCCCACCTCTACTAAAAATCAGCCGGGTGCCTGTAATCCCAGCTACTCGGGAGGCTGGAGCAGGACAGTGAGCCAAGATCGCGTCACTGCACTCCAGCCTGGGTGAAAAAAAAACAAAATCTAACATTAGTTGAAAATAATTTTTATCTTAAGATGTAACTACCACTGAGACACTGGAGATATTTTATTGGATATGATTGAGTCTTGTCATCTAACATCTTAAATTGTTCTGACATTCATAAAATGATTCACTTCCAACCTTCACAGTTTAAGGACTTTATAATTTTATTTACTAAATATGCCTTAAGGACTTTGAAAATGTTTCAAAGTAGCATTTAACTTTTCCCATCATGTATCATCTAACCAGTAATTACTTTATTAAATATTTAAATTAATGGCTATTTAAGGATCATTACTAAATTTTTCTTTTGAGATGGAATCTCACTCTAGGCCGGGTGTGGTGGCTCAACCCTGTAATCCCAGCACTTTGGGAGGCTGAGGCGGGTGGATCACGAGGTCAGGAGATCCAGACCATCCTGGCTAACATGGTGAAACCCCGTCTCTACTAAAAATACAAAAAAAACAAAACAAAACTAGCTGGGCGTGGTGGCAGGTAGCTGTAGTCCCAGCTACTTAGGAGGCTGACAGGAGAATGGCGTGAACCCGGGAGACAGAGCTTGCAGTGAGCTGAGATCCCGCATTCCAGCCTGGGTGACAGTGCAAGACTCTGTCTCAAAAAAAAAAAAAAAATAGAGATGGAGTCTTGCTCTATTGCCCAGACTGGAATGTAGTGGTATGATCTCAGCAGCCTCTGCCTCCTGGGTTCCAGTGATTTTTCTGCCTCAGCCTCCCAAGTAGCTAGGACTACAGGCACCGCCACCCGCCACCACACCTAATTTTGTATTTTACATTACTAAATTTTAAGACTTCTACACTGTCTTATACATAATATTAAAAAACTCATTACATACAGTCCACTGAAAGTTCAGTAAATACTCGTTTTTCTAATTTAGGATCACTTTACCTTTCCCAGTTATAAATGTGACTGTGAGTTTCATCCATAAGCAAAATATCATCAACTTCATCTTCAATATGAAAAGGATGGCTTGAAATTGGCTCATCCATTGGAAAAGAATAGATGCTCATGTAAGGATGGGAGAGCGCTTCTTCTGCTGTTAACCGATCCATGGGGCTAAATGTCAAAATTTGTTCCAGGAAATCCAGTGCTGCAAAAGAAAAGGTAAAAGTTTTTGAGAAAAGAACTGCTCACCTTTAGAAAAACAGCGAATGTTGATCTCATTTATTTAAATGACTAGCTAAGTGATTCCCTTAGCACTTCATACTACACAATAGGAAATGAGCATTTAATTGTACTAACAGGTCTCCATCTTATAAAGGGGAAAAATGGACTACACAATTAAAAAGTTAATTTGTCAGAAATAAAACTCTGGTTTTATTTAGGACTCTGGTTAACCACAAACCCAATTCTTAAAATAAAACAGGCTAGTAGGCCTTCCTTAGCTCCTCATACAGCCTGAAAGCTGTATTTACATCAGCCACACACTTCTATGCCTTATGATACCGACCTTCAACCCTGGATCATCACCACCATCTACTCTCTGGCCACACACAACTGATGAAAACTAGCTGCAATATCCCCCATCTGGCTCATTACAAATTCATACTGAACAATTTCATTGTGACCTTTGCTATCTGGCCTTCTCTTTATACTCCAGTCTTCTTTATCATTCTCAACAGATAAACCCACTTCATATTTGTCTCAATCCTTACACTTCTTCGCTATGGTCACTCACACATCCTCTTATCCTTGCCTTCTAAGTGAGAAAGATGGCCTTTCTCTCTCAAGCCAACCTGTACTCTAGAAAGAACCCATTCTTTTCTTTAAAGAGAGAATTTTAAGACACAGGGTCTTTGCTGGAGTACAATGGCATGATCACAGCTCATTGTAGCCTTGAACTCCTGGGCTCAAGGGATCTTCCTGCCTCAGCCTCCCGAGCAGCCAGGACTACAGGAATGTTACAATGGTGCTGAAGCATGCTAAGATAGAGCAATGTATGGTAAACCACAGAAAGGGAGGATGAAAGGTAAGTATCGAGGGAAATTAACCAGAGTAGGGCTCCTAGGAGTCTTATAGGTTCACTCAGATGTACTTAATCCTGTTTGCTTTTTTCCTTCAAAGATCATAAAGAGAGCGTGGGGTGAGAACATGTATTCTTTTTACCAAGTTGCCACTGCCCCGGAATGTGCTCTGTCCCAAAATAAAACTCCACTGTTAAGAAGAAAGTAGTATGAAGCGTATAATTGATAAATCTTTAGCCTCAAAAACTCCATCCACTCTGCGTTCACTTGCTTGCAAGCACAGTGCTGCCACGTGACCAAGGATCTTTGCTCAATGGTTAATCCCAGTCACTGGCCACATATTCAGTTTAGTTCCAAGATTAAAACATGGTCCCCACCCTAAGGAGAGTATGAAAAAGATTCAAATAGCATTATACAGCAAGGTTACAAATGCTTCAACAGCACCATCCTCTTGATGAGACTCAGCAATAAATGACAACGACTCTTAAGTGGATCCAGGTTATGGCTGAGCACAGTGTCTCCACCTGGCTGAGCAGAGCCACACCTGCAGAGGGTATGCAGACACCCACCCTGTTCCCCACTCTACCTCCCAATTCGCAATTACTAGTTTGCATTTTAAAAGTGCTCCTTGGCCAGGTGTGGTGGTTTACACCTGTAACACTACCACTTTCAGAGGCTGAGGTGGAAGGGATGCTCGAGCTCAGGAGCTCAAGACCAGCCCAGGCAACACAGTTAAGATCCTGTCTCTATTTTTCAATAAAAAATAAAAAAGTGTTCCCACAGAGGACTTATTTAGTTCTGAACAGGGATGTTGTGACAGTGGCTACGGGGTTACAAGAAAGGGAGCTAGCAATGGAATTTGTGAAGACAGACTCAAAGACTAGTTAAGAACGTGGAACTACTGAAAAGCCTGCAAAACCTGCTGAAATGAAACACAGCAGCTTTCTTTCTATCCAGGCATTTACAGGAGTTACAAGTATATCTGAGGAAAAAAATGCCATCATGATTTTGCCGCCAGTGCCTACATTCAAAATACTTGCTACTTGCTCTGGAAAGTGATTCAGAGGAACAAAAAACCAGATCGTAGCCTAAGCACCAGGACAAAAAAAAGGGGGAGATGAGAGTCGAAGTTTTAGGTACACCTTAAGTATAAAAAGACTATTTGGGAGAAAGTCCCATATCTAAGGATAAAAAGTTCCAGCTCCCCTACACAGATTTCTACTTCACACACAGGCATTCATGTGAGGGTTACTCTCGTGTCACAATACCTTCTCGACTAATTCCTGGAAGCAGCTGAGTTAAAGGTTTGTGTGGCTCAGTCATGTCATTTCTAATGTAAACTGGAATTACGCTGAGAAGCTCCTGACGATCTTCCTCATGTACAACAGGAATAGATTCTAAAATCAGCTGCATCTGTTCAAGTTCATGTGCACCTGAGGTAAAAAACAAAACAAAAAAACACACACTAAATACAACACATTCCTCAATGTTTACTTATTTCGTAATAAACATACTAATTTAAATATTATAATGACCAGTGGGGGGATGTTTGAATTGAATCATCAGGTTTCACTGCTTTGACTATCACCAATCTACTTATCTATTTCCATTTCTGCTCACTGATATAGTTTTAGCTGCTTTGTTTCCACAGGGAACTGACTCTAAGTTTGGTCTCATATTAAGGTTATCACAGACTAGTGAAAAAAAAAAGCAACTGAGATTTAAGAGATCTAGATTCTGGTCTTAACTGTACCACTAATTAACTGGCTATAACTTCAGAGACAACAGCTAACATCTCTAGGACTTAATTTCACCATCAATGAAATGAAGGGTTGGACTAGACTTTTAAAATGAGAAGTTTTATAGTTCTTTGTTAGGGCTCAGTATTTCTAGGCTGTTAGGCAACTGAAGAAATAAAGGGGGCAGCCGGGCGCGGTGGCTCAAGCCTGTAATCCCAGCACTTTGGGAGGCCGAGACGGGCGGATCACGAGGTCAGGAGTTCGAGACCATCCTGGCGAACATGGTGAAACCCCGTCTCTACTAAAATACAAAAAACTAGCCGGGCGAGGTGGCGGCGCCTGTAGTCCCAGCTACTCGGGAGGCTGAGGCAGGAGAATGGCGTAAACCCGGGAGGTGGAGCTTGCAGTGAGCTGAGATCCGGCCACTGCACTCCAGCCTGGGCAACAGAGCGAGACTCCGTCTCAAAAAAAAAAAAAAAGAAATAAAGGGGAAACTAGGCTAAATAGGTGACTTTTAAAATTCCATTTGCTGTACTCCAGTATGGATGACAGAGACCCTGTCTCAAAAACAATAAAAATTCCAGTTGCCTTTCCTTTAATGTCTATAAATGCATTGAACATTCAAAATTTTTTTTAGTTCCTACTATGAGCAGGACACTTGAGAATACAGTTGTGAAACAAAACAGACCAAGTCCCTGCCTTCATGGATCTTACGGTGACATATGCTATAAGGAAAAAGAGTAAGCTAAGGGTGATAGGACTGTTGGGAAGAAAAGGGCTGTTAATACTTTAAAAAAAAAAAAAAAAAAGTGAAGAGTTGGAGACCAGCCTGGCCAACATGGTAAAACCCCATCTCTACTAAAAATATAAAAATTAGCCAGGCATGGCGCATGCCTGTAGTCCCAGCTACTTGGGAGCCTGAAGCACAAGAATTGCTTGAACCCTGGAGGAGGCTGCAGTAAGCCAAGATCATGTCACTGCACTCTAGCCTGGGCAAGAGAATGAGACTTGGTTTTTGTTTTGAGACAAAGGCAAGCCTCACTAAGAAGTGGAAAATTAAGGAAGTGGGGAATACACCAAACATTCATATGGAAGAAAGAAAGGAGTTCTAGGAAGATGGAGAGAAGCCCAGAGGAGACAGGCAGGTTGGTATGTCCAAGAAACAACAATTAGATAAGCCTAGCAAAAGTAGAGTAGCTTGGAGCACATAGTTGGAGATGAAGTCAGAGTGGTACTAGAACAAAGGGTCAGCTTTACCCTGAGTTGGAAGGAAAGCCATCATACAGTTTGAGCAGAGATACGACATGATCTACCTTATCTTTCCACAGGACCACTCTGGCTGTGATGTGGTAACTAAAGACAGCACATACTGAAGCAGGAAAGAGAAGGTCCTTCTAACAGGAGAGACATAATGGCTGACTGGACTGGGGGAGGGATAGTAAGAGTGATAATAACAAGCTGTTAAGAGTCTGGATATGGTTTGAAGAAAGAGCCCACAGATCTGTGCTAACAGACTAACAGAATTGAAGGACAGTGACAAGATTTTTGTCTAAGCAACTGAAAAATGGAGGTACTGGTTTGCTAACATGAGGAAGATAGTAAAAACAAAGTATGAGGAAGAAATATCAGAGGCCCAGTTCTGGATAGGTTAACTTTTGTTATTAGACATTTGAATGGAGATATTGAGCTAAGGAACCTGGAATTCAGACAAGAGGTCAGGGCTGAAGATAAACATTCAAGAGTCATCATCAGATATAGATAATTCTTAAAGGAATGAAAAAGAATGAGATTACCCAGGGACTAAGTGAAACTAGAGGAGCAGGGAGTCCAAGGACTGAATCTGGGATACTTCCAACATGAGGCGAAAGAGAAGAACTGGCAAGGGTGACTGGAAAGAGGCCAGGGAAGAACTGAAGAGTGGCATGTCCAAAGACAGCTGAAAAAGCACCTGAAGAGGGGAAGATCAATTGTAACAAATGCTGGAGATGGTTCAAAATGAGGACTTAGAATTGATAAGAGATTTAGCATTATGGAGATCACTGGTGACCTCGACGAGAGTGGTTTTTGGTGGAGGACCAAGCCTGATTGGACAGGGTGAAAGACGGAATGTAAGCAGAGGAATTAAGAGCAGCAAGGATGCACACATCTTTTGAGAAGTTTTACATTCAAAGAGTACAGTAGTATGTGGCAGTAGCTGAGGGACTGCGGGGTGAGGACAGAGATTCTCTTGTAAGACTGGAAAAATTAGATCAATGTTTGAATGAATACTGATAAAAACGATCCAGCAGAAGGGGTAAAGTGAAGATGCGAGGAATAGAAGTGCTAAGCAGGAAAGAGGGAAAATACCTATTGCCCAAGTAGAAGTGTTAACCTGGGACAGGAACACCTACAGAGAGACAATCTGTACACACAAGAGAAATGCACCAAAAAATAAGACTGTAACACTTTCTACAGGCTAAAAATACACTGATTTCCAATGAATGCTTGGTCCTTACCTTTTGTTGCTGTGTTCATTTGCAACTTATATGTAATAACCACTCAGCTCTCCCTTCATGTTTTTATCGAATGGTTCACTCACAAAAATCAATGAAGCATCTGGCAACTAGAAAAAAACTACAACCTAGATCTTTCCGATCATTTCACAAACTATTCCTATTAAATGTAAAGACTATGCTACTTAAAGAGTTTTAAAACAAATCCAATTATTTTTATTCCTATACTTAATGTCTGAATGTGCACTGAATGTTTAAAAACAAACATTTCAAAATACACAAATACAGCTGAGAGCAGTGGTTCACACCTGTAATCCCAGCACTTTGGAAGGCCGAGGCAGGTGGATCACCTGAGCAGGAGTTCAAGACCAGCCTGACCAATATGGTGAAATCCTGTCTCTACTAAAATTTCAAAACATAGCTGGGCACGGGGGCGTGCACCTGTAGTCCCAGCTACTCAGGAGGCTGAGGCAGGAGAATCCCTTGAACCTGGGAGGAGGAGTTAGCTGAGCTCACGTAAGCGCACTCCAGTCTAGTGTGACAGAGCGAGACTCCCTCTCAAAAAAAAAAACCACAAAAGAAACCTTTGTATAATCCATGCAGCAGCAGTAGGCACTGACCTCATTTCTATGACTTGGAGCATGACCAAATGATTTTTCATTATATAGACTTAAGTTTGTTTTTGTTCTGAGACAAAGTCTTGCTCTGTTGCACAGGCTGGAGTAAGTGGCATGATCACAGCTCACTGTAGCCTTGACCTGCCAGGCTGAAGCAATCCTCTCACCTAAGCCCCTTGAAGAGCTGGGACCACATGTGTGTGCCACCATGCCCAGCTACATTTTTGTTTTTTTGTCAAGACAGGGTCTCACTATGTTGCCCAGGCTAGTCTCGAACTCCTGGGCTCAACTGATCCTCTGGTCTTAGCCTCCAAAAGTGCTGGGATTACATGTATGAGCCACCACACCTGGCTTGTTTTTCTGACTCGTTACTGTGGTGGCTTTAAAATGTGTCCACCTGGCCGGGCACAGTGGCTCCTGCCTGTAATCCCAGCACTGTGGGGGGCCAATGCAGGCAGATCACCTGAAGTCAGGAGTTTGAGACCAGCCAGGCCAAAAGTGTAAAAAAAAGTTAGCTGGGTGTGATGACAGACACCTGTAATCCCAGCTACTTAAGAGGCTGACGCAGGAGAGTCGTTTCAACCTGGGAGGCGGAGGTTGCAGTGAGCCAAGATCGCACCATTGTACTCTAGCCTGGGCGACAAGAGCAAGACTCCATCTCGGAAAAAAAAAAAAATTTTATATATATATACACACACACACACACACACACACATACACACATACACACATATGTACATACATATATATATATATGTATGTGTGTGTGTATCCACTTAATCCTTGTTCATTCGAGAAGGTAAAAAATGAAAAAAACGGTCCAAAAATTCTTTTGATACTCCTCCATTTAAAGGGTGGAACTGAACTCCGCTCCCATTGATCATGAAGTGTACTTAGTGACTCACTTCTAACACATAAAATAAAGCTAAAGTTGACAGTATGTAACTTTTGAGACTTGGTCACAAAAAGATATTTTACATGTGTGGTCAACTGATTTTTGATGACAGTGTCAAGATAATTCAATGGGGAAAGAATCTTTTCAACAAATGGTGCCAGGACAAACGGACATCCACATGCAAAAGAATGTGTAAGAGTTAATCCCCCTTTTTCTTCCCCCTGCCACCGAATACAGAGTCTTGCTCTGTTGTCCAGGCTGGAGTGCAGTGGCACGATCTCGGCTCACTGCAACCTCTGCCTCCCAGGTCCAAGCGATTCTCCTGCCTCAGCCTCCCAAGTAGCTGGGATTACAGGCGCGCCACTATGCCCAGCTAATTTTTGTATTTTTAGTAAAGACAGGGTTTCACCACGTTGGCCAGGGTGTTCTCGAACTCCTGACCTCAGGTGTTCCACTCTCCTCTGCATCCCAAAGTGCTAGGATTACAGGTGTGAGCCACCGCACCCAGCTGTAAAAGTTAATCCTATAAAACTCTCAGAAGACAACACAGGAGAAAACAACCACGACCTTGGGTCAGGCAATTATTCCTCAGATATGACACCAAAAGCAAAAGGGACAAAAGAAAAAGATAACTGGACTTCAGAATTAGAATCTTGTTTCAGGCCTGGCACAGTGGCTTACGCCTGTAATCCCAGCACTTTGGGAGGCCGAGGCAAGTGGATCATGAGGTCAGGAGTTCGAGACCAGCCTGACCAACATGGTGAAACCCCGTCTCTACTAAAAATACAAAAATCAGCTGTGCATGGTGGTGCGCGCCTGTGATGCCAGCTACTCAGGAGGCTGAGGGAGTAGAATCGCTTAAACCCAAGAGGGAGAGGCTACAGTGAGCCAAGATTGTGCCACTGTACTACAGCCTGGGCGAGTGCGCAAGACTCCGTCTCAAAAAACAAAACAAAACAAAAAAAAACAACTTGTTTCAAAAGACACTATCAAGAAAGGAAATGAAACTGCAGAATAGAAGAAAAACATGTAAATCACAAAAGATTTGTATTCAGAATTATGTAAAGAATTCTTACAACTCAACAATAAAAAGACAACCCAATTTAAAAAATAGGCAATAGATCTGTACAGACATTCAACATCCATTAGTAGGGAAATGCAAATCAAAACCTCAATGAGGCCTGGTGCAATGGCTCCTGCCTGTAATTCCTGCACTTTGAGAGGCCAAGGCGGGCAGATCACTTGAGGTTAGGAGTTCGGGACCAGCCTGGCCAACACTGTGAAACCCTATCTCTACTAAAAATACAAAAATTAAGTGGGTGTGGTGGTGCATGCCTTTGTGATCCCAGCTACTCCGGAGGCTGAAGGCAGGAGAACTGTTTGAACCTGGGAAGCGGAGACTGCACCACTGCACTACAGCCTGGACAACAAAGCGAGACTCCATCTCGAAAAAAGAAAAAACAAACCACAATGAGATACTACTTCATACCTGATAGGATGGCTATACTCAAAAAGATAAAATTTAACTCTCATGCATTGCTGGTGGGAATGTAAAATGGTACAGCTGTGCTGGGAAACTGTTCAAAAAGTTACAGTTACCACACGACCCAGGAATTCCACTCCTAGGTATATATACCCCAGAGAACTGAAAACATTTTCACACAAAAACTTGTACACAAATATTCACAACAGCATAATTCATAATGAAGAAGTGGGAACCCAAATGTCCATCAACTGAGGAATGGATAAATAGCATGTGGTATATTCATAGAGCAGAATACTATTTGCCCATAAAAAGGAAAAAAGTACTAATATATGCCACTACATGGGTAAACCTCCAAAATATTGCTACATGAAAGAAGCCTGTCCCAAAGTCCAAATGTTATCTCAAACAACCAGAGTAGGCAAATCCATAGACACACAAAGTAGATTAGTGGATGCCAGCGGGTGGGGGAAAGAGGAAATGAGAAGTGACTGCTAATGGTTTGCAGGATCTTTTAGGAGCCAAGACAGTGTTCCAAAATTACACTGTGTTATTTACAGAGTATATAACTCTGTAAATATACTAAAAAATATGGAACTGTATAATTTAAATAAATTGTATAGTATGTGAATTATATAACAACACAACTTTTTAAAATAAGATATACTGGCTATCTCCTTGCTGTCTTTTGGATCATTAGCTCTAGAGGAAGCCAGCCGCCATATTATGAAGACACTCAAGTAGTCCTATGGAGATGCCCACATGGTGAGAAACCGAAGCCTCTTGGTAACTGTCATGTAAGTAAGCTATCTAGAAGTGGATCCTCCTGCCTTGGTCAAGCCTTCAGGTAACTGCTGCTCTTACCAACATCCTGACTGAGAAAACCTGAGCTAGAACCACCTAGCTAAACCACTCCCACATTCTGACACACAGAAACTGTAAAACGATAATAAATGTTTGTTGTTTAAGCTACTAAGTTTTGGAGTAATTTGTGACACTGCAACAAACAATACAGAATTGTTTATATATACTGGAAGGCACTTGATACCAGGAACATAACCTCTAATCACAGTATTGTTCCTAAGCAAAAATCAATCCATTTAATAATTTAGTTTCCAGGAATCCCTCCGAATTTCAATTTAGAAAACTATCATACATCTTACAATTTTTTTTTTTTTTTTTTTTTGAGACAGTCTCTGTTGCCCAGGCTGGAATGCAATGGCTTGATCCCGGCTCACTGCAACCTCCACTTCCCAGGTTCAAGTGATTATCGTGCCTCAGCCTCCCCAGAAGCTGGGATTACAGGCGTGTGCCACCATGCCTGGCTAATTTCTGTATTTTTAGTAGAGACGGGGTTTCACCATGTTGGCCAGGCTGGTCTTGAACTCCTTACCTCAAGTAATCTGCCCGCCGCAGCCTCCCAAAGTACTGGGATTACAGGCGTGAGCCACTGTGCCCAGTCAGAAATTTTAGATAAATAGAAAAAAATTATAAAGGGCTGGCTGTTATATAAACTAAGTACTGGCATTAACATACTTAAAAGACATTTATGCATGCTGTCCTTTCTTCACCAGTGCTCTCCTATGTACACTAATCTTTCTTATGTAAATAGGCTCTGGCCTATTCCTTTCCTTCTGCTCTTAGCACAGTCTGGGGGTCGGGGGGAACAACTCTAAAAATGGTAGGTATAGAGGACAGTGTGCAGTGGCTCACGCCTGTAATCCCAGCACTTTGGGAGGCCGAAGTGGGCGGATCACAAGGTCAGAAGATAGAGACCATCCTGGCTAACACGGTGAAACCCCGTCTCTACTAAAAATACAAAAAAATTGCTGGGCATGGTGGCGGGCGCCTGTAGTCCCAGCTACTCGGGAGGCTGAGGCAGGAGAATGGTGTGAACCTGGGAGGCGGAGCTGGCAGTGAACCAAGATCGCGCCACGGCACTCCAGCCTGGGTGACAGAGCGAGACTCCATCTCAACAACAACAAAAAGGGTATAGAGGGGGGAAAAAGTAATCTCAAAACACAGAAAAAGGCCTTAATCACTATCACACCATTTCCCCAACTAAAAAATCTTCAGTACCCCTATTATTCCTTACTTTTCCATATGGAAAGTCCTCTGCCTACTTTCTAAATACTTTCCAGTATCTGAACCCATCTTAACTAGTCATAAATACGTTTATTATTATTTGACAACTTGCATGAATCTCAGATTCATGAATGTACCAGGATTATACTTTTATTTATATGGGTACCCTTAAATAACACATTTTCTCTCTTCCCCAATTAAAATTCTTCACTATTATGACTCCATAATGCCTTCCATTCCAGCAATCACTGATGTATAGCTTCTCCAAGTTTATAGCTGTAGTCTATACTAAATAATTTTATACAGATGTATGCTTTGCTTTATGACACAAGACATTTTTCATGGATTATTCATTTTTTCTCATCTTGACAAAGTTCTCTCTCACACACTTCTTTAGACTTCTAAATAGCACCAAACTTAACAAAAAATCACTTGTTTGGTTGTTTACAGGGGGAGGGGACCAAGAAAAATTTGTTGGATTTTCAACAATGGCTTAAAATTTTCACCAGGAAGTGATGATACTGACAGAATTATGCAACTCAAGTATCAACACAGATTACCAACAACTATTATGGGTCCACAAAATATGAAATTATATTTAAACACTAGAGTTCTGATAATTTATGAAGTGACCAATTTACTGAATGTGAATAAGTTTTCTCAATTTTTGGAATAAAAACACGAATTTATCTGTTCATTTTAGTATTCCAGATCACAACTAATTATTTTAAATCTTATATGAATCTTGCTTCAGAGATAAATGCAAAATTACTTCTCTTTGGGAAAATTTTTTCCCCCACAAAATACTAACCTGCAAAAGGGTTTTACCAGTCAGCATTTCAGCAAAGATGCAGCCTGCAGCCCACATGTCAATGGCTTTAGTATAATTATTAGGAGAAAGTAAAAGACGTGGAGATCTGTACCATTTAGTAACCAATCCTTCAGAAAGATGACCCTACAAAAGAAACAAAAAACATTTTTTTTACTTTAGCTAAAGAACAGTACTTAAAACTTGATTAAAGAATCCTTAATCTGCCGAGCGCGGTAGCTCATGCCTGTAATATCCCAGCATTTTGGGAAACCGAGCCGGGTGGATCACCTGAGGTCAGGAGTTTGAGGCCAGTATGACCAACATGGAGAAACCTTGTCTCTACTAAAAATACAAAATTAGCCAGGTGTGCTGGTGCATGCCTATAATCCCAGTTACTTGGGAGGCTGAGCCAGGAGAATCGCTTGAACCCGGGAGGCAGAGGTTGCGGTGAGCCGAGATCGCGCCACTGCACTCCAGCCTGGGCAACAAGAGCGAAACTGTCTCAAAAAAAAAAAAAAAAAAAATCTTTAGTCTTTAACCCCAGCACTTCGGAAGGCCGAGGTGGGTGGATCGCTTGAGGCCAGGAGTTTGAGACCAGCCTGGGCAACATGGTAAAACCCCATCTCTACTAAAAATACAAAAATTAGCCTGGTATGGTAGCACACGCCTGTAGTCCCAGCTATTTGGGAGGCTGAGCTGGGAGGATCACTGAAGCGCAGGAGACAGAGGTTGGAGTGAGCCAAGAGCAAGACCCTGTTTAAAAAAAAAAAAAATTATGTAAAACTCTAGTTATAGTGTTAACTCTAGGCCACACATTCAAAGTATTTTTCAGATAAGCTGGTTTCACTCCAAGTCTTGAGATAATCAAGGAGCAAGTATGCTTCAAGTCAGAACAGTAGGAAAGAGCACCAGAGGTGCTACTTATAAACCAATGTCAGCCTCCTTACTGACCTCTACTATAAATCCTATTCATAACCAATTTATTCAATTACTTTACAATTACAAAGCACCATACAAAACTTTATACATATATTGCCGCCCTATTTCATCCTCAAAACTACCCTGAGAGATTGTGATGGTAGATATTAACTCCATTTTATAGGTGTGATGACCGAGAGATTAAGGGATCTGCTTCAAGTCATATAGCTAGTTAGATGTAGAAATGGAGTCAATTTTAGACAGTATAAGTCTTAGTTCAGTGCTCTATCCACAATACTTCACTGTGGATACAGTAAATACATAAAAAGGACGTGGTCAGTGTAATACTAATCTCTTTTCTTTTTTCTCTAGAAAAAAAAAAGGTGTCTGTGTTGCGCAGGTTGGTCTCAAACACCTGGCCTCAAGTGATCCTCCTGCCTTCGCCTCCTAAAGCATTGAGATTACAGGAAGGAGCCACTGCGCTCCCAGCCTAGAACTCGTTTCCCACAAAATATCTTTTTTTTTTTTTTTTTTTGAGATGGAGTTTCGCTCTTGTTGCCCAGGCTGCAGTGTAATGGTGCGATCTCAGCTCATTGCAACCTCTGCCTCCCGGATTCTCCTACTTCAGCCTCCCAAGTAGCTGGAATTACAGGCATGCAACACGAGGCACGGCTAATTTTGTATTTTTAGTAGAGATGGGGTTTCACCATGTTGTCAGGCTGGGCTCAAACTCCCAACCTCACGTGATCCACCTGCCTCAGCCTCCCAAAGTGCTGAGATTACAGGTGTGAGCCACTGCACCTGGCCCAAGTAAAAATACTTTAATATGGGTTGGGCGTGGTGCGGGCACCTGTAATCCCAGCTACTTGGGAGGCTGAGGCAGGAGAATTGCTTGAACCCAGGAGACGGAGGTTGCAATGAGCTGAGATCACACTATTGCACTCTAGCCTGGGCAACAAGAGCAAAACTTGGTCTCAAAAAAAAAAAAAAAAATCTTAATGTGAAACAACACATATGAAGATTTGTCTTAGGCAGGTACCGTGAAAAGCCAACAAAGCAGGGCTCCCAGGGGTTCTTTACGGCCAAAGCAGCTCCACTTTTCTATTTTAAACATCACGGTCCCACATAAGATTTCATTTCAAAACTAAAAGACCAAGGTTCAGCTTGAAAAATACTAAATTCTTGTATGAAGGCCATTTGCTATCTAAGAGGAAGTTGCTGTGCATCTTTTTGGCTATACTTACTACCAATTGTTTATGGGAATTTAGATTTCAAGCTAAATTTAGTTTAAACAAAGCAGAACTGAATAGTACAGTCTTAAAGGGACAAAAGAAGACATAAGTTTGGGTGTGCTGGCATGCACCTTTAGCATCAGCTATTCAAGAGGATGAGGCCAGAGGATCACTTGAGCCCAGGAATTTGACGCCAGCCTGAGCAACACAGCAAGATCTTGTCTCTAAAAAAAAGACAACGCATGATGGTTCACACCTTTGTAATCCTAGCATTTTGGGAGGCTGAGGCAGGCAGATCACTGGAGGCTAGGAGTTCAAGACCGCCCTGGCCAACATGGTGAAGCCCCGTCTCTACTAAAAATACAAACAAATTAGCTGGGCGTGATGGCACACACCTGTAATCCCAGCTATTTGGGAGGCTGAGGTACAAGAATCACTTGAATCCAGGGGGTGAAGGTTGCAGTGAGCCAAGATGGCACCACTGCACTTCAGCCTTTACGACAGAGTGAAACTCTGTCTCAAAAACAAAAGACCTAAAAGTTGAAATAGTATCCCCTCTTACCACAATTCTGTCCCAAAGAAAGTATATTCCACTCTTAAATAACTAAGGGAGAATTTCATGTATAATAAATAACCATATACTTTAGAACTTCATTATAATAACCATATTTTTTTTAGAAATTTGTATTTAATTATCCCACTCCACCTTCATTTCAAACAGAGAGAGTGTGAAAGATAGATTTGTATCAGAAAAAAGGCACTATGTAAAGTTTAATAAGATTAAAAATTCTGCCACAATATACAAAGAAAATGCAGGTACCTATTCCTGATTAAGCGTATCAGTTTAAAGGTCTGTCTCAGCTGGCTTTCTCTACATACCTTATGGGAATAATGAGGGTCCATGATCCGTGCAAGACCAAAGTCACCTATCTTCAGCACCAAGTCTTCAGTATTAATGAAAAGATTAGCTGGTTTGAGATCTCTGTGCAGTACGTTTGCAGAGTGAATATACTTGAGCCCCCGTAGCAGCTGATACATGAACAGCCTGGCATGCTCTTCCAGTAAAGGGCCCTGCTCCAGCACATTAGCCAAGTCTGTCTCCATGTACTCCTGAACAATGTAAACACTGTTCAGCTCCGTAAGAGAGCCCACATCGTCTGTTAATTGGCTTCCACTAGGACCAAGAATTTCAAACACTTTCACAATGTTATCATGGTCAAGTCTTCTAATAATTTTGATTTCACGTAGAGCATGTTTGACACTCTGGGGATCAGTAAGGACAATTTTCTTGATGGCTACTCTTTTGTCACAGTCATTGTCTACAGCAGAAAAAACCAAGCCATTGCCTCCACAACCCAACGGTTTTAAGTCCATATACCTAGAACCCAGATCAAAACCATGAATGTTCATGAGACTTTCAAATTTCTCTGCCATTTTGAAACCCTTACTATTGCCTTTTCCTTTCGAATTGAACTTGTGTAAACAAGGAAGAAAACTGGCATCAAAAGGAAAGATCTTTCAAAAGGGAGAAGAAAATAATTATGCTTCCACAGCAAGATGGTTTCTTGATGTTCATTGCATATGCCAAACAGGCCTGTTGAGTTCCCCTTAGATTTAAAGCTCAAAAGCTCTACTCATACTGAGAATTAAAAAGATTGCAGTACTCATAGTTCAAGAAAGGGGCAGCAACTCTGCAGACATTTAAAGAAAACAAGAAACTCAAACGGAATGAAATGACATACTGTGCACTCAGATTACCGTGCTAAACGATTTAACATTTAACAAAAATGTGAATAAATATGCACACAACAGGCTTCTATGAACATTCTCCTCACAGTGCAGATACATTCAGTGTTGGACTGGTCCTGAGCAGCATCATTCTAAGGTGCTGGTAAGCACTATTTCCGTTTTGCTTCTTTTCTTCCTTTGTTGCTATATATTTATTTCAACAGGAAGCTCTGGCGGCTGTTGGTTAACAGAAGATGTCTTTTGTTAGTGATCAGGTGGCTCCAGCTCACCACAATCACAATCAAAGCTACCGTCCATCTTACTCTGATACAACCTGGGGGGATGAGAAAAAGAAGAGAGTCACCACTGCAGGAAATACCCTTTTCTTCAAATTTGTAGTATGACACAAACTGAGCATTTAGCAATAAACTACTACTGCTACATTAAACTTGATGGTCATTAAGTGACAAATTACCCTTAATCAATAATAGCTTACAAAACTGTTATGAGCAATTCACACACATTGGCCCGGGCTCCAGATTTCACTACGCTAGATTCTTGGTAACACTTAGGCTCATTAGGTTGTACCATTTCTGAAATGCCAACAAGTATGGGAAGGTTCATAATATTTTTATAGAACTCAAGTTTTATGAGGGGTAAAACATTAGTAACATCTATCTAAAAGAATATATAAGAAGTCTGCAATGTGTTTGTTAAAGAGCATATTTATTTATTAACTATGCCTATCAATATCCAATGAACAAAAATCTAACAGCACAAATAAGTATGTGAATAATGCTCTTCAATTTATAAAAGTAAACTTGAACAATGAATAATACCTATGAAAAGGTATTTAATGTGACTGATAGGAAAAGATTACCTTAAAAGAACATTTCAGATTGAAAAAAATGCTTCTCTGTTAATGTCAAGTCTGAGGGGTGTGGAAAAACAAACTTACACACAATAGTGGTTAGAGTTTAAATTAGTACAAGAACTTCAGAGCAATTTGGCAGAAACATATAAATGAATAAATAAATAGCATACTCTATGACCCAGCCATTTTTCTTCACAGTAAACTCCCTAGAGAAATGCTCATTTTTTTTGGTAAAGAAAATTAGAAACAACCTAAACTTCATAAAATAGGAGAACAGATAAGTAGTTATATGCATGCAAAATAGTTTTTTTGTAAGTACATATGCATATTGCAAAAGGAAAAAAAAAGAGACAAATACCAAATTCATAATGATTACCTGGAAGTTATTAAGGAAAGAGACCAGAATCATTTCTCTGCATTTTAATGTGTTATTTATTTTAAAATAACAAGCATGGCAGATTACTAGACTCTTACAGAGCTGGCTGGTATGTATATAAAGGTTCGTTATATTGATCTCTGTTTGCTTAAAATATTTCGTACTTTAAAAAATATCCTCTAAAAGGGCAGGAAAAAACAGCCTCAACTCCAGTAGATGGTTCCCTAGCCAGCCTGAAAAAAAATAAATGCAACTTGGTTCTTTCAGTTTCTTAATGGCCTAATCCTTGAATCTGCAGAGTACCCAGAGTACCAGACATAAGGCATTATGGAAAATACGGTGGTCACAATTCCTAACAAGTAAGACCAGACAATATTTGAGGCAGAAAGAATAAAGCCACCAATTTATTCATTTAATATATAAACATATATTGAGCAACTACTACATGCTAGGCAGGAGCAAACCTGATATGAGCAAAAGGATTCCGGCCCTCAGTAAACTCAACTCATTGTCCAATAGGAGAAAGACAGCTGTAATAAAAACTGATACTTACTATCCTTCAGTTCTTTTAATAAATGAGAACGGGTCTTGTATCTGCTTAACAGGAAGGACACTAATAGTAAAAGAGCTTTCTTTTACTGTAACAGATGGCTTCTCCTCTGCAAGTTTTTCTCTGCTTCTCAGAAATCAGCCCTCCTAGCCCGCTAAAAATTCTGTAGCTTACCAGTCTATTTGTAATAAAACACTTAAAAAGTTTGTGAATAAACTTTTGAACTAAAAAAATATTTCAAGGCCGGACACGGTGGTTCACGCCTGTAATTCCAGCACTTTGGGAGGCCGAGGAGGGAGCATCATGAGGTCAGGAGTTCAAGACCAGCCTGGTCAATATGGTGAAACCCCATCTCTACTAAAAATACAAACAGTAGCCGGGCGTGGTGGCGCATGCCTGTAATCCCAGCTACTCCGGAGTAAGGCAGGATAACTGCTTGAACCAGGGAGGTAGAAGCTGCAGTGAGCTGAGATCACGCCATTGCACTCCAGCCTGGACGACAGAATAAGACTCTGCCCCCCGCCCCCCCCAAAAAAATTTAAACAACTTAAGTCCAACATATCATTTGCCATTATCCAACTGAGCCATTAGTCTTGTCTTTGGTCTTTAGCCACTGGATTTTCAATGCTGTTATGTGATCTAGCCCATGTGATTGTGGAAATAAGTAATAAAAATACATTTTTGGGGCCAGGCGTGGTGGCTCACGCCTGTAATCCCAGCACTTTGGAAGGCCAAGGCGGGTGGATCTCCTGAGGTCGAGAGTTGGAGACCAGCCTGACCAACACGGAGAAACCCTGTCTCTACTAAAAATACAAAAATTAGCCCAGCGTGCTGATGAGTGCCTGTAACCCTAGCTACTTGGGAGGCTGGGGCAGGAGAATCGCTAGAACCTGGGAGGTGGAGGTTGCAGTGAGGTGAGATCGCGCCACTGCACTCCAGCCTGGGCAACAGCAAGACTCTGTCTCAAAAAAAATAAATAAATAAAATAAAATAAATGTTTGTATTGGTAAAAGTTTCAGATTTTAAAAGGGCTTTAATACTGCGTCTCCCTCCCACCAAGGTTTTTCTGTTTGTACACATCTTGATTCTTCCTGCTCCCCCGGAAATATCCTAGGAAAACCAGTGTGTTCGTTTGTTTGTTTGTTTGAGACAGGGTATTGTTCTGTCACCCAAGCTGGAGTGTAGTGGCCTGATCACTGCTCACTGCTCACTGCAACCTCTGCCTTCTGGGCTCAAGCGATCCTCCCACCTCAGCCCCTCAAGTATCTGGGACTACAGGCAGGAGCCACCACACCAGGCTTTTTTTTTTTTTTTTTTTAAAGTATATGTGCTGCTGAGGCAAGCATCACACACGGCTAATTTTTGTATTTTTTGTAGAGACAGGGTTTCACTATGTTTCGCAGGCTCGTCAAGAAAACCAGTATTTCTCAAAGGCTCCACTATTTCCAAAATTTTACATCTCTAGTCTCTACCTGAAATAGAATGCTTGTTCATGCCTACCTTCCTGCCTTAATGTAGACAATTCCTTAAAGCTCAGTCATGTTTTACATTTCTGACTGTAAAATCAGTTCCAGGCCGGGCGCGGTGGCTCACGCCTGTAATCCCAGCACTTTGGGAGGCCGAGGCGGATCACAACGGTCAGAGATGCGAGACCTGGTGAAACCCCGCTCTACTAAAAATCCTTACAAAAAATTGAGCCGGGCGGCGGTGGCAGGCGTCCTGTAGTCCCAGCTACTCAGTTGAGGCTGAGGCAGGAGAATGGCGATGAACCAGGAGCGGAGCGCTTGCAGTGAGCCGAGAATCGCGCCCACTGCATTCCAGCCAGGGGACAGACGAGACTCCGTTCTTTATATATATTTAAAAAAAAAAAAAAAAAAAAAAAAGAAAAAAACACCATAGACAAATGGACAAATGAAATAAGAACAGTAAGATCTCCAAGTTCTCTCTCAAACTTCTACTTCACTAGCAATCTAGTCAAGCACAAATGATGCTTTGTCAAAAATTACACCACTGTTATCTGACAGAATAGCACTATAGTAGGCGTTGTAGCCAGATTAGGAAAGCCATGAAAATGAGAGATCCTTACTTAAGACCTCCATTCACATCTGCCCCACTTAAATTTTATTGAGACCAAGAAGCCTCACAAACTAGAAACTTCAAGGAGAATGCCTTTTCAGAATTATCAGTGACTGGTCAGCACTTAACGAGGCAGAGTGGGTAAAAAATGATACTAGGGAAGGTAGGAGCTTTGCCTACACTGAGAACTGCAGAGCCATCATTATGTACTCAGATGATGAAGACTATACATTCTAACAAGAGAAGGTAGTATTTATAAACCAAACTGTAATTCCACTAGACAATGAGGATTATACCAAGTAAACAGCTGGGGGGAGAAGTATTCACAATGGCAGTGTTTGTTCAGTGATTCTGCCTCATTGCTCTGTGAGTAGTAGTCTTCAGGATCCTTCACTATCCATTAGACCAAATGCTGCTGGAGCACCTTTTCAGCCAGGATCTTGGAAAATAGACCCACCTTAATTAGTAAGTTGGGAGTCATGCTGTACCTCTATATCATACAGTGGATCCATTAAGTGTTTACAATTCAGTCATATTCCATTATTTGGTACGTATTTGATAAGTATCTGTGTCAATCCCTTGGCAATGGGGATAAAATGGTGAGTAAAGAGAGACTTGGGTTCTGCCTTCATGGAGTTTATCATGTGACTAGAGACAATTTTTTTTAAAAAGAAGGAAAGTAAACAAGGAAATGAAGACAGGACAAGTGGTACCAAGGAATGCTACAAGATACTACTGAGAGTCTGCACACTGGGGGTCTGACCTGATTAAGAAAGTCAAGATGTGTGTGCCTGGTAGCCATAAAAAACGCAGAGGCCTCTCATGCTCTCCTAGTGGCCCTAGAAAGAAAACTGTTCCCTCATCACCTTAACTCTTAGGGCAGTTATATTCCAAATTCTAATGTCTCCAACTACCTCCAACTTTCACGTCAACCATGGAGCTCCTTGGCCTGACTAAAGCATATAAAAAACTCAGCTGGACCAGCAGATGGTCACTGCATCCTCTATCCACATCAGTGTCCTATTAATTGCCATTATCTCCACCATCTTTCATACTTAATTTCAGAAAGGCAAAGTTTAAAGCTTAGACCCAGGAAAAAACTGCGGCTCCATATTTTTACATATTCTACACACTTCAACAAGGGAGTAAAAAGGAAGGTAACATAAAGGGACCCTTTCCAGCATCTTTCCAATTTCTCTGCCTCCAAATAAATGCTACCCATTCCTACCAACCAGGCTGATTCTGGGTGGTCTGGGGAGTGATCACTAAGTTTGATTAGCTGGTTTCATGTTGTTTTGTTTTTAAAAACTTGGTGAATAAAATGAAGTACAGAGAATAATTTACAAGAATAAAGTTGGCTTTTTGCTTTAACTTTGGCTTTCTTTCAGTGATCTACCATGCCACGGAATTAAGAGCTCTCTATAATCCAGGCTGGATAGCAGCTTCCTAAGTTTATAAGGCAGTTCCCTGAAACTGCATTAGACACAACTGTCTGCTCAAGCACTGCTCTCTTTGCTACATTACTTCCTGCTCTCTGTCACCTGGTCTGCCCCCACACCAAGAGCAATGCTGGTACTGGGAGTCAAGACTAAGTATATAAAGTAATGAAATGCAAACAAAAGAAGTAACTTTACTTTGTCCTATCTCGCCAATCTATAGAAACTGAATTTTCTTTTTTTCTTATTAAGGAGCAACTTGGCCTACCTATGTCAAAAAGGAAGTCTAGATGTGCAAAGAAAGTTTGAAGTAAGGGCCATCCCCTCTCCACAAAGGCTCTTACTCATTTTGCTCTTCTCCATAGTCAAGCGAGTAATTTGAGTTAACAGGAACCTAGCCAGCCTCACATCTCCTCGGCCAAAACCCAGTTGCTTTTGGACTGATGGGAAAGGTTGAGTTTTTCTTATATTCACCTAGAGCTATCTCCTAACCTGGCACAGATAAATGTAGCTGTAGCAAATTCGCCCTTCCCTGAGATCATGTCTCAAGCTCTCATCAAAGCTACTAAGCTTTTTGGGCAGAGAAGGCCAAGTGCTACAGCTTAGCTGCTTGCTCACTGCATTCTTGACAAAGCCCTTGCTCCTAATGTGTGGTGGGTGGCCGTAAGAGCTACCAGGGACCCTTTCAGGATTTGGACGTCAAGGAGGCTGGGAGTGTAAACTGTTAACAACAAATAATCTTAGGAACCTGGGAAGAGACACAGGACCTTAAATCTAAAATGCCAAAGTCTAAAAGGCTTTGGGTAGTATCAGTAACTATGCTTATCTACAGAGATAAACTTTCAAAGTCAGAGAAGACAGTAACAAACTATTCAACTTAAAGACAAAACAGGCTGGGCGTGGTGGCTCACACTTGTAATCCTAGCACTTTGGGAGGCCAAGGCGGGCAGAACACCTGAGGCCAGGAGTTGGAGACCAGCCTGGCCAACATGGTAAAACCCATCCCTACTAAAAATACAAAAACTAGCAAGGTGTGGTGGCTCACACCTGTAATCCCAGCTACTCAGGAGGCTGAGGTTGGAGAATTGCTTGAACCTGGGAGGCTGAGGCTGCAGTGAGCTGAGATCGCACCACTGCACTCCAGCTTGGGCAACAGAGTGAGACCCTGTCTCAAAAAAAAAAAAAAAAAAAAAAAGCGCATGCCATTATGTTTATTTTGTTGCTTATCTCTAGTTGTTAATTTCCAGTATGGATGACTTGTAGTAAATGTGTAACTAGATTACAACTAGTAAGTCTAGTTACAACAAGGCGGGGTGGCTCACGCCTATAATCCCAGCACTTTGGGAGGCCAAGGCAGGTGGACCACCTGAGACCAGTCAGACCAACATGGCCAAACCCCATCTCTACTAAAAAAAAACAAAAATTAGCTTGGCACGGTGGTGCATGGCTGGAATCCCAGCTACTCAGGAGCTGAGGCAGGAGAATCGCTTGAACCTGGGAGGTGGAGGTTGCAGTGAGCCAAGATCCTGCCACTGCACTTCAGCCTGAGGGACAGAGCGAGACTCCATCTCCTAGTTACAGCTTTACTGTAAGTCATCCATATTAGAAATTCAAAAATTCATAGACCAGATAAACTAGTAATAACATCCCCATAGACTCTTCCAATTCTAAGTCTATGACTTACAAAACCACAGAACAAATCTTACATTTCTTTAGTTTTATTCCCAAGCCCTATGCTAATACGTATGCTCAGAATGGGAGAGATATTATTCAAATTGTTGCATACTAAACAAATACAATCCTTTCCACAAATTTATGGCTGGAAATTTTTAAATAATTATAATAACCCTTCATCCCATTTCTTATCTTCCTCCTGGCAGGAGGCTTTATTCTAAGATTCCTAACCTAATTAACATTAAAGAAATATTGGTGCAAATGCAGGACAGGAGCCATGTGCACAGCCTCTTTCTTCAAGCACCTTTGGACACCTGAGGATTCTAACCAGATGAAAATATAAATTTTCGTAGCAGTCAGGATAATAGATGGCCCCCAAAAATCTAAGTCGTGCTCATGCCACAAGTCCAACGTAGCTGTCAGCCAAGCTGTTAAAGTACCTACCATCTCCACCAATGACATGCAATGTAGCAGAGAAAACAAGACTATCTCACTGGCAACAAAGCTTCCATCCAAAAGTGACACCATTCACTTCTCTGATTTTACTGACTAAAGTAGGTCACATGGTCATACGTGTATAACCAAGGGAGTGAGGAAAAGCAATCCCAACATGAGCCCAGAAGCAGAATGAGCCAAGATGCTTTTAAAACATCTTTTACACAGACTAAACAGATTCAACTCTCCCATCCATCCATTACGTTTCATTCAACATTTTACTGAATGCTCACCATGTGCCAGGCATTGTTTTAGGCATTAACGTAGAGCAGAGGTCAATTTTTTTTTTTTTTCAATCTTGAGCTCATAGGAACACATTATTACTCCTGGAGCACAGGGACATGTAGTGGATTCCTCCCTATCTCACTAACATTTCACTTTTCTTTCTCTTCTTTCTAATAACGTTTTCACTCCCTTTTCTTTTGCCATCCTTCCCCAATCTAATCTAATCTGATTCTTCAGAACCTCTACTCTTCATTTTCCAGGGCACCATTCCCCTCCTTTTTTCTGTGGCTTTGTCTGTTACAAAAGGTGTGGGACTAAGTAGCTCCGGGGACATTTCCTAAGCATAGTACCTGGTAATTAGTAGGTACCCTAAAATATGTACTGAACGAATCAATGTAAATAGCATATGCTACCTGGCAGTAGAAAGCTTTGGAGAAGGGAAATCCTACCTCAAATTTTTCAGAATCTGATCATATTCTGATCTACCACTAGAAAACATCAGTGAAGATTCCTAGACATGGTATTTTCCTTTCCAGGCATTCCACCAGGACCCTCACTCTATGCGAATGCATAGGTCTGCCAATAACATGAAGAAGGCAGCTGGTTTCAACCCACTCAGAATGAAGAAATAAAACACTTCAGCTTTGTTACAGCTCTCATCTTATTTTGTTGAGGTGGTGGGGAGGGACTGTGCCACTGAAATAGCATCCTATATAATCAGTCAAGCAGGACTCTTAAAAAGTCCTATCAGCCCATCTAATACCAAAGAAGGTATAATGAAGATATGCAAGACCTTGACACTATTCTTCAGTCCATCCTAGCAGGGTTTAGCACCACAGCTTTTCAGACTACAGATCAAACATGATTGCTGTTGTTTTTGAGCTAACTCTGGTGAGGGTCTAAAGAAAGTCACATTATGCAAGGCCATATAAAACATCTCTGGACTCTCATCAAATGGAGAGAACCATACGCTTAGCTGAAGATTCCCCTTCTCTCTTTAAGAGACAGGGTCTTGCTCTGTTGCCTAGGCTGTGGTGCAGTGGCATGATCAAAGGTCACTGTAGCTTCAAACAATTCTCCCAGTAAGCCTCTCAAGCACCTGGGACCTGTAGGCACACACCACGCTTTTTTTTTTTTTTTTTTGTAGAAATGGGATCTCACTATGTTACCCAGGCTGGTCTTGAACTCCTGGCCTCAAGTTATTCTCCCAGCTAAGTCTTCTAAAGTGCTAGGATTACAGATCAGCCCTGCATCTGGCCAATTCCCTAATTTAAAAAAAATTCAGAATGGCATATAATGTTTTTGGAATATCCTTCCTCTTTATCTCTCATTATCTCCAAACTGAAGAAGGCTTGCAAGATTTGGCTGCCCTGCCTATGGAGTAGCCATTCTTTTATTCCTTTACTTTCTTAATAAACCTGCTTTCACAAAAAGAGGGGAAGGCGGGGAGGGGAGGAGAAGAAAGGAAAAGGAAAAGGAAAGGAAAGGGAAAAGGAAAGGAAGGAAGAAAAAAAGAAAGCGTGTGAGATTTGAAAACAAAATTTTAAGTTTGTTTCCTATCAGACCCAGCTGAGAATTTGGCCCTACTGAAAGAGTCCAGTCTGATTTCACTAGGCCCGTGCCATGCTTTGAATGTGTCCCCCAAAGTTCATGGGTTGGAAACTTAATCCTCAATGCAAGTGTTGGGAGGTGGGGCCTAATAAGTGGTGATTATTAATCACTAGTAAGAAGCAGATGGGTTAATGTTATTATTGTGGGAGTGGGCCTATTACAAAAGCAAGTTTGGCCCTCTCTTTCTCTTCCACCATGGGATGATGCAGAAAGGAGACCCTCACCAGATGCCAGCACCATAATATCAGACTTCCAAGCCTCCAGAACTGTAAGAAATAAATTTCTTTTCTTTATAAATTACCCAGTCTCAGGTGTTCTGTTTTAACAACACATAACTAAGTGGGACAGCTTATATTAAAAGAAATAAACCATAAGTTTAAAGATCTGGTGTCTACTCCAGGATCTGTGGCTAAATCAGCTGTGTAATCAAAGAATTTTACATTTTTATGTCTCAGTTCCTCATCAGGAAAACAAAGTGGCTAACTACAGGATTTCTTCTTTTTTAAGAGACAAGGTCTTGCCCTGTCACCCAGGCAGAGCCAGGCAGTAGTTAGGAGTACAGGCGCACACCACCCCACCTGGCTTAAACTACATGATTTCTATGGTCTCTTCCAGCTCTCAAATTTTATAATTCTAACAAAAGGCTCAGGATTTCCACTTCTGACTAGAATGCTCAAAGCTGCAAGATACCAAGCCTCACTCTATAAACTGCAACAAGCTGGATAAGCTACAAAAATCATAGTTTAAGAAAAAAAAAGGCCGGGCGCGGTGGCTCAAGCCTGTAATCCCAGCACTTTGGGAGGCCGAGACGGGTGGATCGCGAGGTCAGGAGATCGAGACCAACCTAGCTAACACGGCGAAACCCCGTCTCTACTAAAAAATACAAAAAACTAGCCGGGCGAGTTGGCGGGCGCCTGTAGTCCCAGCTACTTGGGAGGCTGAGGCAGGAGAATGGCGTAAACCCGGGAGGCGGAGCTTGCAGTGAGCTGAGATCCGGCCACTGCACTCCAGCCTGGGCAACAGAGCGAGACTC
>NW_016808228.1:1942428-1946319 GCF_001698545.2 Rhinopithecus bieti | reverse complement strand
AAAAAAAAAAAAAAAAAAAAAAAAAAAAAGAAAAAAAAAAAACCCATCAGAGAGCTAAGGATGTAAAGAAATCTAAATAGTAAATAAGCTAAATCAGAGAAAATGTCAAACCCTTCAGAAGGGAAGAGACCATAGCTATTCGCATTCCTGGCGAAGTGGCAGAACCAGGAATCCACTGACAGGATTAAGGAGAAACCAGCCAAACCTATAATGAACTTAATTTTAATGGTTGCATGTGGACTCAGATAATGTATTAGAGAATCTGGAGGAGGCCCAACTACAAGCCCCAATGCTAACTCTTCCCTATGGGTTTTCTTTTTTTTTGAGATGGTGTCTTGCCGTCACCCAGGCTGAAGTGCAGTGGTGCGACCTTGGCTCACTGCAACCTCGGCTAATTTTTGTATTTTTAGTTTCACCATATTGGCCAGACTGGTCTCAAACTCCTAACCTCACGAGATCCACCTGCCTCGGCCTCTCAAAGTGGTGGATTACAGGCGTGAGCCACTGTGCCCAGCCCCCTAGGGGTTTTCAACATGTGCAAGTCTGAGGGCAAGGAAGAAAAGCGGAGAAAATCCCATGAAAAGAGCCTCTACCATGTTCAAGGCAGTGGCCCTCTCTGTAGAAGGAGATCAAGACAGGAAGCATGGAATAAACACCTCTGAGGCATTCTGAGTCTTCAAGTCTTCAAAGAATGTAAGACAGATATTCCTCCTAAGGCTAAGTCAAAGAATTAGGGCAAAATCAGGAGATAAGGAAAATCTTGAGTGAGACTAGAGAGCAAAGAGAATTTCCCAGCAGTCCAAAGAACCAGAATCTAGACTGAAAAGCAGAGCTTAAAGGTTCAGTAAAGCAAAGGCAGATGAAGAGATAACAAGGCCAGACGCAGTGGTTCATGCCTGTAATTGCAGCACTTTGGGAGGCTGAGGCCAGCAAGCAGATCAGTTGAGTCTGGGAGTTCGAGACCAGCCTGGGCAACATGGTGAAACCCCATCTCTACAAAATATACATAAAAATTAGCCAGGCATGGTGATGCATGCCTATAGTCCCAGCTACTCAGAGGACTGAGGCGGAAGGATTGCTTGAGCCTGGGAGACACAGATTGCAGTGAGCCAAGATCAAGCCACTGCACTCTAGCCTGTGCAACAGAATGGGACCCAGTCTCAAAAAAAAAAAAAGGATAATGGACAGCAACCCACAAATCTAGAAGTTCGATGAAACCCAAGCAGGATAAATACAAAAAAAAATCCATACCTGGGCCGGGCGCAGTGGATCACGCCTGTAATCCCAGCACTTTGGGAGGTAAAGGCAGGCAGATCACAAGATCAGGAGCTCAAGACCAGCCTGACCAACATGGTGAAATCCTGTCTCTACTAAAAACACAAAAATTTGCCAGGTGTGGTGGTGTGCATCTGTAGTCCCAGGTACTTGGAAGGCTGAGGCAGGAGAATCACTTGAACCCGGAAGGAGAAAGCTGTAGTGAGCTGAAATCACACCACTGCACTCCAGTCTGTGTGACAGAGGAAGACTCCATCTCAATAAACAAACAAACAAAAAACATACCTATGCACAGAGTGAAATGTTGAAAACAAAAAGAAAAGAGAAGGAAGAGAAAGAACAACCCTTGGCCAGGGCACAGTGGCTCACGCCTGTAATCCCAGCACTTTGGGGGGCCAAGACAGGCGGATAGCCTGAGCTCAAGAATTCAAGACCAGCCTGGGCAACAGGGTGAAACCCCGACTCTACAAAAAATACAAAAATGAGCTATGCATGGTGGCAGGCGCCTGTCCTAGCTACTTGGGCGGTTGAGGTGGGAGGACTGCTTGAACCCAGGAGGCAGAGGCTGCTGTGGGCTGAGATCAGCCACTGTACTCCAGCCTGGGTGACAGAGCGAGACTCTGTCTCAAAAAAACAAATGACAAAAAAGAATGACTCTTAAAAGCAACCAGGAGTCCGGGCACAGTGGCTCACGCCTGTAATCCCAGCACTTGGGAGGCAGAGGCAGGCAGATCACCTGAGGTCAGGAGTTTGAGACCAGCCTGGAGAACATGGTGAAACCCCATCTCTACTAAAAATACAAAATTAGCTGGGCATGGTGGTGCATGCCTGTAATCCCAGCTACTCAGGGGGCTGAGGCAGGGGAGAATCGCTTGAACCCAGGAGGCAGAGGTTGCAGTGAGCTGAGATCGCACCACTGCATTCCAGCCTGGGGAACGAGAGCGAAACTTCATCTCCAAAAAAAAAGCAACTTGGAAAAAAAGCAACCAGGGAAAAGAGAGAAAGTATATACTGGAGAAGAAGAATAAGAATGATAGCTGATTTACCACCAGAAACAATGAAAATCAGAAGACAATAGAACATTTTTCAAGTACCAAAAGGAAAAAAAAAAAAACTATCAACCCAAAAAGAAAATAAAGAAAAACCAAAATAAAAAACAAAACCTATCAACCCAGATGTATTAGTCCCAGTTCTCCACAGGGACAGAAATAATAGGTTATATGTATATATGAAAGGGAGCTCATTAGCTTATCAGGGAGAATTGGCTCACAGAATCACAAGGCGAAGAAGTCCCACATCAGGCCGTCTGCAAGCTGGGGAAGAAATAAGCCAGCAGTGGCTCAATACCAGTCCAAAAGCTTCAAAGCAGGGAGGCCAACAGTGCAGCCTTCTATCTGCAGCAGAAGGCTGGAGAACCCCCAACAAACCACTGGTCTAAGTCTAAGAGTCCAAAGGCCAAAGAATCTGCAGTCTGATGTTCAAGGGCAGGCGGAACAGAAGAAAGCATCCAGCACGGGTGAAAAATGAAAGCCAAAAGACTCAGCAAGCCAGCCTTATCCCATCTTCTTCCGCCTGCTTTGTTCTAGCCTCAGTGGCAGCCAACTGGTTGGTGCCTACCCACACTGATGAGGGTGAGTCCTCCTCTCCCAGTCCACTGACTCAAAGATCAATCTCCTCTGGCAACACCCTGACAGACACACCCAAAAACAATACTTTACCAGCTATCTAGGCATCCTTCAATCCAATCAAGTTGACACCTAATACTAACCATCACACCAGAATTCTGTATCTAAGGGAAATAACCTTCAAAAATGAAGACCTTTTCAAAAAGACAAAAGCAGAAAGATGCCAGGCACCATGGCTTATGCCTGTAATCCCAGCTACTTCTCAGGAAGCTGAGGTGGGATAATCACTTGCGTTCAAGAGCAGCCTGACCAACACAGTGAGACTCTGTCTCCATTTTTAAAAAGAAGGCTGGGCACAATGGCTCACACCTGTAACCCCAGCACTTTGGGAGGCTGAGGCGGGCAGATCACCTGAAGTCAGGAGTTTGAGACCAGCCTGACCAACATGGAGAAACCCCCATCTCTACTAAAAATACAGAATTAGCTGGGTGTGGTGGCACATGCCTGTAACCCCAGCTGCTAGGGAGGCTGAAGCAGGAGAATCACTTGAACGTGGGAGGCAGAGGTTGCAGTGAGCCAAGATTGCGCCATTGCACTCCAGCCTGGGCAACAAGAGTGAAACTCCACGTCAAAAAACAAAAAAAGAAAAAAAAGTATTAAGAAAACTGGATAGAATCTAGAATCTGTCTCCAGCAGATTTTCACTTCAAGAAATGCTAAAAGAAGTCCTTTAGGATGAAAGAAAAATGTAACGAACCCCAGATCTACAGAGAGGAATAAAAAACTCAGAAAGGGTAAATATCTCGAAAATATAAAAAGCCTATTAAAAATATCTATCCACGGCCAGGAGCAGTGGCTCATGCCTGTAATCCCAGCACTTTGGGAGGCCAGGGCAGGCGGATCACCTGAGGTTGGGAGTTAGAGACCAGCCTGGCCAACATGCAGAAACCCCATCTCTATTAAAAACACAAAATTAGCCAAGCATGGTGGCA
>NW_016808228.1:1921200-1941784 GCF_001698545.2 Rhinopithecus bieti | reverse complement strand
CAAGACTCTGTCTCAAAAAAAAAAAAAAAAAAAAACACTTAAAAATTAAAAATTATTGGGCTGGGCACGGTGGCTCACACCTGTAATGCCAGCACTTTGGGAGGCCGAGGCAGGTGGATTATGAGGCCAGGAGATCAAGACCATCCTGGCTAACACAGTGAAACTCCATCTCTACTAAAAATACAAAAAATTAACCAGGCATGGTGGTGGGCGCCTGTAGTCCCAGCTACTTGGGAGGCTGAGGCAGGAGAATGGCGTGAACCCGGGAGGCAGAGCTTGCAGTGAGCCAAGATCGCGCCACTGCACTCCAGCCCAGGTGACAGAGCAAGACTCCGTCTCAACAAAAAAAAAAATTATTTGTTCATATTATAAAGGAAGTCATAGCACTGAACGTGAAAATAAAATGTTGAAATTTTTATTTTATTTATATCTTGAGACAGGGTCTTGCTCGCCCAGGCTGAAGTGCATGCAGTGGCATGAACATGACTCATTGCAACCTCCGCCACCAGTGCTCAAGGTGGGTGGACCACCTCAGCCTTTTGAGTAGCTATGACCACGGTGCGAGCAGCCCTGCCTGGCTCAATTTTTTTATTATCTTGGTAGAGACAAGGTTTCACAATATTGCCTAAGCTAGTCTTGAACTCCTGGGCTCAAGCAAACGTCCCACCTGGGCTTCCCAAAGTGCTGAGATTACAGGCGTGAACCACCACGCCTGGTCAACCTTTTTTAATATTTGAATTTTAAAAGAATATAAGCAAGGTTTTATTGAGACTGTATTGTGTGTGAAGCATTGTGTTGGACATACACCCTTACACTAAATCCTCTCAATAGGCAAAATAAATATTATAATCTTTATTTTAGAGAATTTAAAAAATACATTCAAGATCACACATAAATGAGAGAGCCAGGATTTGAACCAGGTTTGTAAACCAAATTCCAAGATCTCTCACTGTACCTTTTTTTTATTGACTAGTATATATCTCCCTTCACTCCCCAACCCTTTGAGTAGAGTATATTTCCTATAGACAAAGACCTTCTGGCTGGGCGCAGCGGCTCATACCTGTAATCCTGGCACATTGGGAGGACAAGGTGGGCGGATCCCTTGACATCAGGAGTTTGAGACCAGCCTGGCCAACAGGGGGAAACCCTGTCTCTCTACTAAAAATACAAAAATTAAGGCCAGGGGTGGTGGCTCACATTTGTAATCCCAGCACTTTGGGAGGCCAAGGTGGGTGGATCCTTTGAGGTCAAGAGTTCAAGACCAGTCCGACCAACACGGTGAAACCCTGTCTCTACTAAAAATACAAAAAAATGAGCCGGGCAAGGTGGCGCCTGTAATCCCAGCCACTCGGGAGGCTGAGGCATGAGAACTGCCTGAACCCAGGAGGCAGAGACTGCAGTCAGCCGAGATTGCGCCACTGTACGCCAGCCTGGGTAACAGAGTGAGAGCCTGTCTCAAAAAAAAAAAAAAAAAAAATTAGCTGGGCATGGTAGCACAGGCCTGTAGTCCCAGCTACTCCGCAGGCTGAGGCAGGAGAATTGTTTGAACCTGGGAAGCGCAGGTTGCAGTGAGCTGAGATTGCACCACTGTACTCCTTCATCCTGGGCAACAGACTGAGACTCTGTCTCAAAAAAAAAAAAAATCCTTCTTCTGCATAACTAAAATTCAATCATCAAAATCAGGAAATTAATGCTGGTATAGTACTACCATCTAATAATCAGACCCCATTTAAGTTTCTGCAATAATCCCAATCATATACTTGGGACGTAAAGGACCCAGTCCAGAATCACGTTACACTGGGTACAATGCAATTATTAATGCAGTTTTTCGCTTCCGAGATTTAAAGGAATCATTTTATACAGTCCACAAAAATTTACTGAGCACTTAGCATGTGAAAGGCACTGTATGACAATACAGTAGAGAATAAGACAGACAAGGTTATTCTGCTTCCAAAGAGCTTGCAATCTAGTAAGGAGAGATCAACAAACAAGTTAGCTAATCAACAAATTCAGATTTGGCCTAGTAGCTGGGAAATGGCCCTCTGAGGAGCTGAAACCTGAGTAAGAAGCTACCAGCATTGCTAAGAGATGGGAGAAGGGCATTTCCAACAGAGGAAACAACAAATTGAACAACCTAAGGCGGGACAAAACTTGGCATTTTGGAGCAAAAGAAATGCCAGTGTAGCCACAGCATCTCCAGCAAAGGGCATAGGAAAGGAGGTAGCAATAAGATAGGAAGAACACAGGAGGCAGGATTCTGAATCTCATAACTAAGACCAAAGAAAAACTAGGAAACCACTTTAAGCAGGCAATCTACATTATTTCATTTACATTTTTGAAAGCAGATTCTTGTTACCGGGAGAAAGAATGTCTGAACAAGGTAGCTGAGTGAAAGCAAAGACCAGTTAAGAGCTATTTCAGTAAGCCAGGTGACATAATGAGGGCTGAGACTAGGGTGGTAGAAACAAAGATGTAAAACAGATCATTGAATAAATAGATTTAAGTGACATTCTGGAGTCCAAAAGAACTTGATGATGGATTAGCTATAGGGATAAGGGAAAAACAGGATTCAAGGATAACTCCTAGGTGCCAGTTACGGAAGAGGGAAAGACTGGAATAATATTATGGAAGAGAGTTCTATTTTGGACATGTGAGGTATATTTAGACAACTGCCTACTAGGTTACTAAGTGGTAATGTCTAGCAACGCAGTTGGATAATATGTCTGGAACTCAGGCAAGAAGTCTAAACTAGAAACATAAATATGAGAATGATTCACATATAAATGGCATTTAAAACAATGAGTTGAATGAGACCACCTAGGGAATGAATTTAGAAAAAGAGGGTGAAAAAAAAACCCAGGAGTTTTATCCTGTCTTAGGTATGCCAATACTTAGATGTAGGTAAAGGAGAGAAGCCTGTTTAAAAAAAAAAAAAAAAAAAAAAAAAAGGCCAGGTGCAATGGCTCACACCTGTAATCCCAGCACTTTGGGAGGCCAAGGTCAGTGGATCACCTGAGGTCAGGAGTTCCAAGACCAGCTGGACCAACATGGTAAAACCCCATCTCTACTAAAACTACAAAAATTAGCCAGGTGTGGTGGTGTGCGCCTGTTATCCCAGCTACTGGGGAGGCTGAGAGGCAGGAGAATCACTTGAACCCAGCAGGGGGCAGTTGCAGTGAGCCGACACTGCACCACTGCACTCCAGCCTGGATGACACCTAGACTCCGTCTCAGAAAAAAAAAAAAATACAGTATAACAAGGAGTAAAGTGAAGGAAAACAAAAACATATGTCTCATAAAATGAGAAGTTGATTAACAGGCAGAAAACAGTGGTCAACTACATTGAACGCTCCTACGAGAGCCTGTAAGACGAATTTAGTAAATAGAAACCACTGGTAACCTTGATTAGAGTAGTTTTAATGGTAAGAATGGAGGCCAATCTGTAGTAGGCTGAGAAGCAAAGGAAAGTAGAGAGAGCACAAAATGACAACTTTTGAAAACTGGTTTGGAGGAGAATCAGAGAAATGAGGCTGTAGCTAGAGAATAATGTGGAATGGGGAGAGGGCTTATAAAGAAGGAAGCCTCATTTAGAGCTGCTGTCCAATAGTGCTGTCTGCAATGATAGGGATGTTCTATATCTGCACTGTCCAATAAAGTAGCCATTAGCCAAATATGGCTACTGAACAACTGAAATATGGCTAGCATCACTGAGGAACTAAATTTTTAAAATTTTTCTTTTAACAGTCACACATTTCATTGCAGAAAGCACTACTGGTTAGTAGCTACTATACTGGACAGTACAGTTCTAAAGCACATCTGTATACTAACAAAGATGATCCAGAAAGGGAAAAATTCATGATGCAGGCAAGAACGAGGTAAGTCCTTAAGAAGTCAACAGGCAGCCGCGCGCGGTGGCTCAAGCCTGTAATCCCAGCACTTTGGGAGGCCGACACAGGCGGATCATGAGGTCAGGAGATCAAGACCATCCTGGCTAACCCGGTGAAACCCCGTCTCTACTAAAAATACAAAAAACTAGCCGGGCGAGGTGGCAGGCGCCTGTAGTCCCAGCTACTCCGGAGGCTGAGGCAGGAGAATGGCGTGAACCCGGGAGGCGGAGCTTGCAGTGAGCTGAGATCCGGCCACTGCACTCCAGCCCCTGCACTCCAGCCCCGGCAACAGAGCAAGACTCCGTCTCAAAAAAAAAAAAAAAAAAGAAGAAGTCAACAGGCTGACAGGGTGTGGTGGCTCACACCTGCAATCCCAGCACTTTGGGAGGCCAAGGTGGACAAATCACTTGAGGTCAGTAGTTCAAGACCAGCCTGGCCAACATAGAGACGAATCCTCATCTCTATTAAAAATACAAAAATTAGCCGGGCGTGGTGGTGGGCACCTGTAGTCCCAACTACTCAAGAGGCTGAGGCAGAAGAATCACTTGAACCTGGGAGGTGGAGGCTGCAGCGAGCCGAGATCATGCCACTGCACTCCAACCTGGCCAACAGAGTGAGACTCCATCTCAAAAAACGATAAATACAGAAATAAGGAGAAATCAACAGACTGAGCAGAGTGGCTCATGCCTGTAAACCCAGCACTTTTTGAGGCCGAGGCAGGATGACTGCTTGAGTCCAGCCTGGGCAACAGAGGGAGACCCCATCTACACACACAAAAAAATTAAGATTAAAAAAAAGTCAAGAGAAGAAGTCCCGAGCACAAGTGGCGAAATCTACATGGGATACAACATGAATGAAGCAAGGCATGAAATTACAGTAACTGGTAGAGACAAAGACTCAAAATATGTGTTAAGACTGATTCGTATCTTAAGCATATAACTCAATTACAGAGGGCTATAAAATCCAAGCAGGAGGGGGGAGGGTAGGTAACTCATATCTACTAAGGACCTATTATGTGACAGGCATTTTCTAATTTTTTTTTTTTTTTTTGAGAAGGAGTCTCGCTCTGTTGCCGAGGCTACAGTGCAGTGACACGATCTCAGCTTGCTGCAAACTCCCCCTACTGGGTTCAAGCAATTCTCCTGCCTCAGCCTCCTGAGTAGCTGGGATTACAGGCACCCACCACTATGGCCAGCTCTTTTGTATTTTTATTAGAGATGGGGTTTCACCATGCTGGCCAGGCTGGTCTTGAACTCCTGACCTTGTCATCTGCCCGCCTCGGCCTCCCAAAGTCCTGGGATTACAGGTGTGAGCCACGGTGCCCGGCCGTGACAGCCATTTTCTTTTTTCTTTTCTCAAGATGGAGTCTCGCTCTGTCGCCCAGGCTGGAGTGCAATGGTGCGATCTTGGCTCAAAGCAACCTCTACCTCCTGGGTTCAAGTGATTCTCCTCCCTCAGCCTTCAGAGTAGCTGGGAGTACAGGCATGCACCACCACACTTGGCTAATTTTTTGTATTTTTAGTAGGGATGGGTTTTCACCATGTTGGCCAGGCTAGTCTAGAACTCCTGACTTTGTGATCCGCCCACCTCGGCCTCCCAAAGTGCTGGGATTACAGGCGTGAGCCACCGCACCCAGCCATGACAGGCATTTTCTAAATGACAAATTATTTCTCTCTTCTCTAACTACAGTCTTGTAAATATCATTTTATAAACAAGAACAATGACGCTCTAAGAAAAGCAACTTCATGAAATTACACACACAGTAAACGCCGGGATTTGGACATAGGCCTGTGACTATAGGGTTAGAATTTTCCCATTGCATATGGTGGGAGGTTAAGGCCAGGCATGGTGGCTCACGCCTGTAATCCCTGCACTTTGGGAGGCCGAGACGGGTGGATCACCTGAGGTTAGGTTACTTTATCTACTTCAAACATGGTTGAAACCCCATCTCTACTAAACATAAAAAATTAGCTGGGCGTGGTGGCGCATGCCTATAATCCCAGCTACTTGGGAGGCTGAGGCATAAGAATCACTTGAACCCAGGAAGCGGAGGTTGCAGTGAGTGAAGATCAGGCCATTGCACTCCAGCCTGGGCAGTAACAGCAAAACTCCCTCTCAAAAAAAAAAAAAAAAAAAAAAGGTGGGAGGTTAAGAACCACTCTGTTTCTGCACCTGGAATTAACATAAACAGCAGATCAATCTGGAAGTTACCAACAAGTGCCAACAAGCCTAGAGATACTAGGCCAGAGGCAAAAACTATCCTGTCAATGCTTTCCACAGAATAACGAAGCAAATAATAGCCATTTTTAAAAAATACAAGTGAAAATACCTATTAAGATGGGAAGGAATGGACTTCCTTACAACTTAGGTTATCTACTTTATTGAATACAGATGTATCAATTAGAAAATCAGCACTGTTTTATAATACATACTAAAATAATATCTGAGCATATTAGAAAAACTAAGTCAACATACCCTCTCTCCAATTTGTACATTAGGAGAAAACAATTATTAAACTGAGTCTAACCCATTATTAAATTACAACTTAGATTTTAGAGTGGGCAAAGATCATCTAGATCTGTGTTGTCCATGTAACCACCAACTACGTCCAACTATTTAAAGTAACTAAAATTAAATAAAAAATTCAATTCCTCAAGTGCACTACTTGCTCGTCAAGTATTCAACAGTCACACATGGCCAATGGCTACCTCACTGGATAGCAGAGAACACATCTATCATCATAGAAAGTTCAACTGGGCAGTGATTAGCTTCTACATTTTCCATTTGACTTTTTTCAGAAGGGTCAGTGGAAAGAGCAACTCAGAAGACTAACGAGCTGAACAACCATGTATGCATCATTTTAATTTTTATTTATTTACGTATTTTTTGAGACAGGGTCTCTTGCTGTTGCCCCGGCTGGAACGCAGTGGTGCGATCAGGGCTCACTGCAGCCTCAACCTCCTGGGCTCAAGCAATCCTCTCATCTCAGCCTCTAAAGTAGCTGGGACTACAGGCATGCACACCACAACTGGCTCATTTTATTTTGTAGAGACAGGGTCTCACTATACTGCCCAGGTGTATGCATCATTAAGCAGTGCTTCTTAAACTGAATGTGCACTGAATGACTTGAAAATCTTGTTAAAATGTAGGTTCTTCCCAGCATGGTAGAAGGCCAGGAGTTTGAGAACAGAATGGGCAACACAGCGAGACTCCACTCCTTAAAAAAAAAAAAAAAAAAAAAAAAAAAGGCAGTGTATGATGGCACACACCTGTATTCCAGCTACTGAGGTGAGAGTATTACTTGAGTCCAGGAGTTCCAGGTGGCAGTGCGTTATGATCACACCACTACACTCTGATCCAAACTGGGCAACAGGGCAAGATTGTGCCTCTTATTTACAAAAAAAATGTAGATTCTAAGATTCTAATTCAGTAGGACTGAGATGAGGTCAAGATTCTAACTTCTAACAAGTTCGCAGGTGATGCTAATACTGTTGGTCCAGAAATCACACTTTCAGTACCAAGGTCTTAGATCTCTCCAGGCCTCAGTTTCCTTAACTGTCAAATGATGTACATGAATGAAGCAAGATAATGTCCATGACACCTCCAAAACAGTAATATTTTTAAAGTTTTATGATCGTACAGAATTAAATACATATAGATTTGTACTCTCTGCAGAGGCAGACTTTTCTGAGGTAAATGCTAGGATTCTAAAAACAAGTTTTATGATACCATTTTTTTTCTGTGAAAAAAATACCAAATTGGCCGGGCGCGGTGGCTCAAGCCTGTAATCCCAGCACTATGGGAGGCCGAGGCGAGCGGATCACAAGGTCAGGAGATCGAGACCATCCTGGCTAACACGGTGAAACCCCGTCTCTACTAAAAAATACAAAAAACTAGCCGGGCGAGGTGGCGGGCGCCTGTATTCCCAGCTACTCGGGATGCTGAGGCAGGCGAATGGCGTGAACCCGGGAGGCGGAGTTTGCAGTGAGCTGAGATCTGGCCAGTGCACTCCAGCCTGGGTGACAGAGCGAGACTCCGTCTCAAAAAAAAAAAAAAAAAAAAACAAATTTAATGAAAATCAATTGGAAAATTTTATTTGCTATATAAACATTCAATCTCTGAACAAGTTTTTAGAAATGGACTTAGAAGACTGACATGTATAAAAGACAAAGCTTTTAGAACTCTATGGGCCGGGCGCAGTGGCTCACGCCTGTAATCCCAGCACTTTGGGAGGCCCAGGCAGGTGGATCAGGTCAAGAGAGCGAGACCATCCTGGCCAACATAATGAAACCCCGTCTCTACTAAAAAAATAAAAATAAAATACAAAAATTAGCTGGGCATGGTGGTGTGTGCCTGAAGTCCCAGCTACTCAGGAGGCCGAAGCTGAAGAATCACTTGAATGTGGGAGGCAGAGGTTGCAGTGAGCCGAGATGGCACCACTGCGCTCCAGCCTGGCGGCAGAGTGAGACTCGTCTCAAAACAAAAAACAAACAAATAAAAAAAACCAACTCTATCAGACAGCCACACAGTATTTTCCAAATAGGCAGTTGATGGAGATGAAAAAAACCAGTGCTGGACTTGGCCCACATCACTGTCACCTTAAAAGCATCAGCTTCACATGAAAGCAACCCCTGGAAAATGCCATTAATTACAGTAACATTGAAGTTGCTTTCTTAAAGTCTCAGTCAAGGTTCTCAGCAATAAAAATGAGCAAAATTCCCATACCACAGGCAGGTTGTAGTGTAATGTAACAACCCACAAAACAGGCTGAAGGAACTAATGAAGGCAGCCAACAATGCCACACAGAATTTACTTCTGAGGCATCTTCTTTCCATTTTAACAGGGGACCTAGAGTAACACAAGGTTCAAATGGTTCAAAAGTAACAAGGAATTGGATAGCAGTGGTGAGAAGGCTCAGCATTTCATAAAACAGTACCTTGGAGATAGGAAGCAAGCTAAGATACCCAGTTTTTGTTTGTTTGTTTGTTTTTTGGAGTCTCGCCTCAGCCTCCCAAAGTGCTGGGATTACAAGCGTTAGCCACCGCCCTGGCTTCAGTTTGTTTTTAAACTCTGAATTATGCACTACAGCTAATTACCTATATTTGAAAACAATGCCGGAAATGTGTTAAACCTCTAAGTAATATGATGCTCTGAAAATTTTCAATACTTTATATTTGTATTTTTATGTTTACTAGAAAATTTTTTTTAAAGTTTGAATTAAGCTTTATTTAAAAATCCTCTAGATATAAAGCACGCAATACTCGTCCAAAATAGTTCCAAAAATTTAATTCACATTAACAATACATTTTACGGGCCGAGAGCAGGGGCTCACGCCTGAAATCCCAACACTTTGGAAGGCTGAAGCAGGCAGATTGATTGAGCCCAAGAGTTCAAGAACAGCCTGGGCAACATAGTGAAAACTCATCTCTACAAAAAATACAAAAACTAGCCAGGCATGGTCGCACACAGCTGTAGTCCCAGGGACTCAGGAGGCTGAGGCAGGAGATCACCTGAGCCCAGGAAGTAGAGGTTGCAGTGAACAGTGATTGTACCATTGCACTCCAGCCTGGGTGACAGAGCAAGACCCTGTCTCACAAAAACAACAACAACAAACACTTTACTGTCCACAAACTCCTCAAATCCCTTTGGAAAATTAAATGGTATACACAGAAAAACTAGAGGATGGGTGGGAAATTTTCTTTTATTTTAAAAATTGAGACAGGGTTTGTTATGTTGCCCATATTGGTCTTGAACTCCTGGCCTCAAGCGATCCTTCCACCTCAGCGGAATCCTAAAGTGCTGGGATTACAGGTGTGAGCCACTGCACCCAGCCCCACTCTTAAACTGCCATTCTCAATCTTTTTCCCCCTCTCAATCTTATTTTAAGCCAACTTGCTAAACATTGCCTGTTTTAAAATCAGTCAAAAGATTTATCTTATTACCAAGTTTCAACTTAAAGTTTTAAATTTGGAAGTGTACATTCAGCTTATCTTAAAAAAAGAAAAGAAAATAGTGCCTAATACCTATTTCAAATTGTCTTTATTAAAACAGAAAATTCACATAAATCACAAAGCACAACATATAATCATGTTTTAATAATTCCATGAGAGTGAAACATTCATATTCAGAGCCATATCTGATTAAATATTAAAGATAACTCACATAACCAATAAAAACATAAGGTCAATTTCTAATGACACCATAAAAGTACTATCTGTCCTTTATAAATAACTTGTAACAAATCTCTCTCAGCAGTAGCCAAAAACCTGCTAGTATCAAACATTTAATTTCAGCACCTGACCAGCAATTGGTTTTACCTTTCCTCTCAGCAAACGTTACACAATTCCACCTGTAGGGTATACGATATCCTTTTAAAATGCAATTTAAGAAGCCATTACTTTATAGAAACTGCTGTTCCTCTTCAGAAAAAAATGAGAGAGAATTTCAATGTGGACAGGAACATTTTAGCCTATCATTTAAAAAAAAAAATACAATAAAAAAAAAAGCCACGTAGCAGTCCGTGGGCAGCATGAGTCATCATCCAACTCAAAACTTGCAGCAGCACTTGTAAGCTTCCTCCTACCCGACCCCATCCCCTTCAGCAAAGCACCCTGAGTCAGCAAACCTTACTATTTTGTCAGTTATGTTTCTCACGATGCTTTAAATGAATTTATGTAAAGCACTGCAACATTTTTAGTGCTAACATTTGTCTTTAGAATGTGTGCATTTTTTTAATCGCAAAATTAACTTACTTCAGATCACTCTTCTCTGGATTTTTTAATCACAAAGTAGCCAACGACTACTTCTAATGCTCTTTTGCAAATAACAGAATTCCAAAATATCCTCATATACGAAGTTTTTCCTAAAATATTCTCCGTTTTCCAGTGTTTTCTTCTGAACAGTAATACCTAGGTGATCAAATATGTTCTGCTCAAATCTGGCATATTTTTTAGATTAACTGTAATTACTGAATTCAGGACATCAATAAATAATTTGACAAGCTTAACAAGGCAATTCTTAATAAATGAGGTAAAGACTTTACACTCCCTGGCACGTAGCAAACACTTCATAAACATGTTTGAACAATTACTATCTAAAGACAAAGTTTCTTTCACCCAATTCAAAATTATTTTTTAAAAATTACAATCTGACATTTCTATGAAGAAATTCCTGATTTCAGGGCCAGGCCCTGTTTGGACCCTACATTCTTCTGGTCAGATCATTCTTTCCATCTCAGTTTTCCAGCGTCAAAGAGAGAGGACATGCCCAATTGAAACTGTAAGAGACAGGCTAGAAGAATCAGTCATCAGAAAATTACTCTGAAGCTGCTTGCTCTTCATTGTACGGCGTGTTAATTTTTCCCCTCGACAAATCATCTGTATCCGTTAAAATAAAGTCATTACTGAGACTGCATCTTTAGCAATGAACATGAATTACGCCGTTAATACAAGTAGGCTTCTAATTCCAACTCTCCAGTCCCTTTCACTGGACCTTTTCCAATGAACCAGAAAAAGAAAAAATAAAACAGGAAAGGAATCGAGAAGCTCCTGCTGCACAGAGCTCCCCCGTAACACCTGAACCGGTTGGGTCCTACACTCGTCAATAAACAAAAGGTTGCCAAAACACCTTTACTTTTCGACACAACTCACAAGGCGGACTAAAATGCACAGCAAAGCGACAAGGCCCTTTTTGGTGAACCGACAAAACAAGCTTTCATTTGGGCACTTTCACAGAACACCACTTAAGGTCCCGAAAGAAGCTAAGGCAAGACTGCAGGGCCGGGGGAGGAAATTAGGAATTTCGTCTCCGAGTTTTCAGTACCTCATTCATGGCTAGACTCAAAACTTGGGCGGACTTCAGGGCTCTGAGGCGAGCCGGGTGAGCGCTGCGCGCTACGCCACTGGAGACTTTGCCCGGCCGGAGTCAGCTGAGGCCGAGTCACCGGGTGGGACGGGGGAGGAGACACGGGAGCATTTCGAAGGGCAGAGTGCCAGGAAGGCGAGACTCCACGCCACCTCATGTTCCCCGGGCCGCCGCCCCTCGCTCGCCCGCCCTACGGTCCGGCTGGGTTTCGAACCCGCGGAGCCGGGCGCAGGTGGCTGGGCGGCAGCCGGCGTGCGGTGCCAAGGAACGGGCGCAGCCCGGCAGGGCGGGTGGGAGGGCCCACTGGCCGCCTCGCGGGCCCCACGCGGACCCCGGGCCCGCCGCCCCGCCGGCGCGCGACGCGGCCGCCAGCCGAGAGGGCGGCAGGCGGGCGAGGCATGTGGGGGCGGGCGACAGACCAAACAAAAGCGCCTTTGTTGAGCGGCAGCCGCCGGAGGGTCACACACAATGGAGGAGGGAGCCGGCTCCGCCGCCGCCGGGCCCGCCGCGGCGCCCTCCCGAGCCTCCCCGCCGGCGCACCCCGCACACGTACACACACACACTCACGGGACTTCTCCGACTCATCGAGAGAGTGCGGGGCCCGCGGACAGCCCCCAGTGTCGGCTCAGGTCTCCGGCTGTGCTGGCAGCAGCGGCGTCTCCGAGGCTCTCGCTTTGCCGCAGTCGCCGCCATGTAACCCCGACCCGCGAGAGAGGGCGAGGGAGAGGGGGCGGAGCCTCGCCGTGCCACGCCCCCTCACGTCACAGGCTCACTCCACGGGTTCTCCCGCCCCCGCCCTGCCCAGCGCGCCCGCACGCGCAGGAATTTCCAGCGCCCGTGACTAGGCTGCGCGCGCCGCGGGGGCGGTGGGAAAGGCACGCGGCTAGTCCTGCGTCTCAGGGGGCTTTGCCTGCGGGCGGGCGAGGAGGAAGACAGTCGGGCCGTCTCTGCTCCGCTACCTGCCCCGGCATTAAGGGAACAATGTGACCAAACCCAGTGCGAGCGTTTACTAAGCACCTACTACGTGCAGAGCACTGGGCAATCCGAGAGGAAGAGGCCTCAGTCTCCAGGAAGGCTGGACCTCAAGATGGATTAGGCTGGGAGGCGGCAGCCCGCGCACAAGGCAGACGCGTCCGAGGCCAAGTACTAAGGTCATTCATTCTGCCAGAGTATGGAGGAAGGCTTTTAGGAGAGGTCGCCACGGGTGGCCTTTCAGCTGGATCTTGGAGGAGCGGGTGTAACCAGGAGGTGAAGGGGAGAGTGTTTCTGCCGAGGGAACAGTGTGAGCAAAGACTGGGAAGCCTTGTTGTAGGAACTGGGATAGGATAATTTGGATTTGGAAAGGGATGCACTGTGAAACGTAGAAAGGTGGATGGGTACCTTCTTGGGCCCACTTCTTGGCTAAAAGCAAACTTACATTACTTTTAATGGCTTATTGAGTCCAAGGAGCCTTTCCAGTGTTTATGTGAAATTTAAGTATTTATGAAATTAGAGACGCAGGTCAGCATATTTTTTCAATGACTTCATCACCATCTCGATGAGAACCATACAACAGCCCCATAGCCATTATTATGGGCATCTTCAAGAGTGAGGCAAAGACGACTTCAAAAAAATCACAAAGGGCCGGGCGTGATGGTACACGCCTGTAATCCTAGCACTTTGGGAGGCCCAGGCGGTCAGATCACCTGAGGCCAGGAGTTCGAGACCAGCACGGCCAACATGGTGAAAGCCCCGTCTCCACTAAAATACAAAACTAGCCAGGTGTGGTGGCTCACATCTGTAATCCCAGCTACTCGGGACGCTGAGGCAGGAGAATCGCTTGAACCCCGCTGAGGCTTGCCGTTAGCTGAGATCGTGCTACTACACTCCAGCCTGGGCGAAAGCGTGACACTCCGTCTCAAAAAAAAAAAAATCACAGAGTAACGAAGTTAAGTGGTTGGGGTGAGCTCGAATGCTTTATATTTTTTAATATTTAAAACAACGTCAGCTGAGTACCAGATGTGAAGAAGAGGTGATGAGTGAATAAAACCAAAAGAAAGGGGAGACTTATTGCAACCGCAGAATTTCCAGCTTCTGCAACAAGAGCTCTTAACTTCAGCCGCACTGCCCCTGCTCTAGGCTCTCCTCTGATCCTCAGGACATTTTCCTCTCACTGTTTGAGAACTCGTTTACCTTCCTCTTCCGTCAATGTTTGATCACCCAGAGAACGTGGGAGAATAAATACCAAGCACTGGGCCTTCCCTCAAGGAGCGTTTAATCCAGTGTCACTGCTGACTTCCGGTAAATAACCTGTGGATAATGCAAAGTTGGCTTACAATAGTAAGGGAGACCACTAAGTTGACAGAATCTTTGTACCTCTTCAAAAGGGGAGGTCAAGGATGGAATAATTACAAGATTTGGGGCTCTGGTTTTGTTTTCAGACAGAGTCTTGGTCTGTCGCCAGGCTGGAGTGCAGTGGCGCGATCTCGCCTCACTGCAACCTCTGCTCAAGCGATTCCCCTACCTCAGCCTCCTGAGTAGCTGGGACTACAGGCGCGCGTCACCACGCCCAGCTAATTTTTGTATTTTTAATAGAGACGAGGTTTCACCATGTTGACCAGGATGGTCTCAATCTCCTGACCTGGTGATCCACCCGCCTCGCCTTTCCAAAGTGCTGGGATTACAGGCGTGAGCCACCACACCCAGCCCAGGGATCTGGTTTAAGACTGGTTTTTCAGTGACGGGTTCTGATGGAGTTTGGGACAAATTTGTGATATCATAGTTTAGGATGGGTGGACAGAGGATGGGGAGAGTTTTGAAGAGAGCCTAAAGGGATAAATAGTTGTTAAACTCAGTAGAGCAGAGGGCTATTTACCCTGATGAAGGCAAATTCTGTCAGTAACTTAATGAGATAAATGGATTTTAGGAAGTTCCTGAAACCACGATCAAGTTATTTGCAACTCCACCGTTTTGGGCAAGAGTTTCTTGGAATTCAATTTATATTTATTGCAGATAGTTGAACTGTAAAGTCATGGTAATGTAATTGGTTTTAGTTTTTTGGGGTTTTTTTTTTTTTTTGAGATGGAGTTTTGCTCTTGTCACCCAGGCTGGAGTGTAGTGGCATAATCTCGGCTCACTGCAACCTCCACCTCCCGGGTTCAAGCGATTCTCCTGTCTCAGCCTCCTGAGTAGCTGGGATTACAGGCTTGTACCACACGCCCAGCTAATTTTAGTATTTTTAGTAGAGATGGGGTTTCACCACGTTGAGCAGGCTGGTCTCAAACTCCTGACCACCCACCTCGGCCTACCAAAGTGCTGGGAGTACAGGAGTGAGCCACTGGGCCTGGCCAGTTCTGGTTTAGTTTTGTGTGTGTGTGTGTGTGTGTGTGTGTGTGTGTGTGCGATGGAGTCTGGCTCTGTGGCCCAGGCTGGAGTGCAGTGGCAGGATCTCGGCTCACTGCAAGCTCTGCCTCCCAGGTTCAAGCTACTCTCCTGTCTCAATCTTCCAGTAGCTGGGATTACAGGTGGTGCCACCACACCCAGCTAATTTTTGCATTTTTATTGGGGGGGGGGGGGTTTCACCATGTTGGCCAGGCTGGTCTTGAACTCCTGACCTCAAGTGATCTGCCCACCTCAGCCTCCCAAAGTGGTGGGATTACAGGCGTGAGCCACTACACCCAGCCCGGTTTTAGTTCTTAATCCTATTCTAGGCAGTGGCTCACACCTGTAGTCCCAGCACTTTGGGAGGCCAAGATGGGTGGATCACCTGAGGTCAGGAGTTTGAGATCAGCCTAACCAACAGGGTAAAACCCCATCTCTACTAAAAAATACAAAAAAAATTAGCCAAGCATGGTGGCGTGCACCACCCAGCTACTCAGGAGGTTGAGGCAGGAGAATCGCTTGAACCCAGGAGGTGGAGGCTGCAGGGAGCCAAGATCGTGCCACTGCACTCCAATCTGGGTGACAGAGCGAGACTCCCTCTCCAAAAAAACAAATAAATAAATCAATCCCATTCTGTAGCTATAAAAAGTTTCAATGCTTGGCCGGGTGCGGTGGCTCAGGCCTGTAATCCCAGCACTCTGGGAGGCCGAGGCAGGTGAATCACCTGAGGTTAGTAGTTCGGGACCAGCCTGACCAACATGGTGAAACCCTGTCTCTACTAAAAATACAAAAATTAGCTGGGCATAGACCGGGTGCGGTGGCTCACACCTGTAATCCCAGCACTTTGGGAAGCCGAGGCGGGTGGATCACTTGATGTTAGGAGTTTGAGACCAGCCTGACCAACATGGTGAAACCCCCTCTCTACTAAAAATACAAAATTAGCCAGGCGTGGTGGTGCACGCCTGTAATCCCAGCTACTCAGGAGGCTAAGGCAGGAGAATTACTTGAACCTGGGAGGCAGAGGTTGCAGTGAGCCGAGATCACACCATTGCACTCCAGCCTGGGCGACAAGAGTGAAACTCCGTCTCAACAAAACAAAAAAAGTTTCAATTCTCAGCATTTTTTCAAACTGCAGATTATGATCCATTAGTGAGTAGTGAAATCATTTTAGTGGATTACAATTTGCATTTTGTCTTAATAGAGCAAAAAACTAAATAGCATTGCCCAGAAGAAAGGGCAAACATTGTTTTGTGCAACTTTTGTCTTGGTTATGTAACACATTTCAACAGATCTGAAAATGCCATTCATTATGAAACATACCATTATTTTATGTACTATTAAGAAAGTGAAAACTCTATCAAAATATGATAACTTATTGCTACATCCTTTTTTTTTTTTTTTTTTTTTAGAGAATCTCACTTTGTCACCCAGGCTGGAGTGCAGTGGTGTGATCATGGCTCACTGCAGCCTCAAGCTCTCAGGCTCAAGCAATCCTCTTGCCTCAGGCTCCTGAGTAGTTGGGACTACAGGTGTGCACCACCACACCTGTCTAATTATTTTTTGTAGAGATTAGATCTCACTTTGTTGCCCAGGCTGATCTCCAACTCCTAAGCTCAAGTGATCCTCCTGCCTCAGGCCTCCCAAAGTGCTGGGATTACAGGGATGAACCACCACACCTGGCCTAAATCCTGATTTCAGGCATTAAAATGGAGGAAGTACTTCTTAAAATTGATGAAATATATAGTTTATATGAATGTTGTCTCTTGGAACATAATGTAAAATGTATTTCTATTTACTGCTTATTATTGCTATGAGCTATGCTATTGCTGAAAGTTTGAAAGTCACTGCCATAGTGGAGGAACGCAGGAGAGAAAAAATAACTACAGTGTGAACTAGATGAGTGCTTCCTGAGCAGAGATGCAAATTACTTGCTTTTGTTGGACTATAATGAAAGGAACAATTGATAAGAACTGGGGACACAGGGAGAGAGAGTATTTGAACTGGGCTTGATTCCATCGGGTAGTATCTGGAAAAAAAACATCTCGGATGAAAGAAAGTACAAAGACATGAGCATGCAGGGCACACTTTGGAAAATGGGAGAAGTCTGATAGGCCTGGGAGAATGAAGACAAGTTAGCACCACACTGAGAAGGCCTTGATTACAAGGCCAAAACTTTTGGATTTTATGCTAAGGAGAGTAGGAGAGGAATGTAAAGGATACAACTAGTATTTTAGAATATAACACTGGCATTGATAGGAAGGGTAGGTTGAGCAAGAGATTGGAGACCTGGAGCAGGTAGAAGAATCCATTGTTTTTTCTGCCCTGTATCCAACGTATGGTCTTCTGGTAACAAAACTCCCATGTCCTCGAAGGAGCCTCCCTTTCCTGTGTAAGTAAAAATTTTTTTCTGTTGCAAGTAATAGAGAAGTCAAACCAAACTGTGTCTCATGAGAGAGACACAATATATTTAGATGGCTATTGTACCTTTACTGGGTGAGGAAGGAGATGGTAATACAAGAAAGATTATTGGGTAAAGTGGACTTGGTGAATGCTTAGATGAGTCAGAGATGTGTGTTAAGTCACCCAGTTGCTCCCACATTACCTCTTTAAGTTCCCTCTTTAGGCTTCTTGTTTTATCTTCTTCCAGTTAAGTTACCCTATGAAGATAAACTATCAAATACCTTGATTTTCAAAATGGATGGAAAATAGAGTTTAGCAATACAAACTACTACATTTGATGGTAAACCCTGGAAAATGTCTGATATAAATCATTAAAGACAGTATGTTAGGGAAAATGTAACAGGTCATCATGACTTCTCTTCAAGTAAGTCATTACAGAGAAATACCACTTCCTTTCTTGATAGGATTTTTACATTACTTAACCAAGAAATTGGTCATTCAGGAAGGCAAGACACCTTTGTGGATAAGATGGAGTGATGTGGGTTTAGATTATAGCAGAGAAAGGTTGATTCAGAGTGCCAATTGATGGCATGACAAGGAATCTTGAGAGAGTTCTCTAGAAAAGCAATATAAATTTTCCCCTCTTTAGTCTTGTGTAATACACATATATTTTTTCAGGCAGAGTCTCACTGTGTCGCCCAGGCTGGAGTGTAGTGGCATGATCTTGTCTCACTGCAACCTCCGCCTCCTGGGTTCAAGAGATTCTCCTGCCTTATCCTCCCGAGTAGCTGGGACTACAGGTGCCCGCCACCACACCAGGCTAATTTTTGTATTTTCAGTAGAGACGAGGTTTCACCATATTGGCCAGGCTGGTCTCGAACTCCTGACCTTGTGATCCTCCCGCCTCGGCCTCCCAAAGTGCTGGGATTACAGGTGTGAACCATTGTGCCTGGCCGGGTAATATTTTTATCAGTGTTTTAAATTAAGGTACTTATTAAACTTAAAGGAGATATAAAACAGAGTGTGATAGATTTCCAAATAATTACTCAGAAGCATCTCCATAGGTTGCAAAGAATCTTTTTAAAAAGATGACATTTGACTGCAATAAAGTACAGTATCTTTGTTCAGAAAAATCATTTGAAAAGGGCCAGGATTTGGGAGACTTGGCTTAACCTGCTATTGTGACAATAAGGGATATTAATGCAGTGTGAGCAGATGCCAAAAAAAAATGTAACAAAATGTGTTAATAGGAAACAGTGTCCAGGTCCCAGGGGGTACCACACCTATGCGATTCAGCTCAAGATATCTGAACTTACGTGTTCAAATATAGACACCACATTTACAAAAGTTACCACACATAACAAATTAGAGTAATTGATTAGGAGACATTCAGGCGGGGTGTGGAAACAACGTTCTCTGAAGAAAAGATGTGAGAATTGGGTCTGATTAACCTGCAGAAGAGATTTGCTGAAGGGTTATTGTGTACAGAGGAGAGAATGGTTGCTCTGGGAGTTGAGATCTAAAACCACTGAGAGGGCTGTTACCGAGAGGCATTGGCTCAGCATAAGAAAGGACTGTTTTGGATATTGGAACTGAGCCACAGCGGACAGGACTTCACTGGAAGCATTCAATCAGAAAACAATGGCCACCTGTCAAGGAGGCTCTAAAAGGAACTGCTGAGGAGAGGAGGGGCCTACAGCCAGCTGATAACTTCCATGGTCTCCAGCTTGAAGCTTCTGTGTGTCTGTTTATACTCTTAATTTAAAATGACTGCTCTCCTAGACATGGTTTATAGAAGAACACATTGTAATTTGATTTGTAAATAAACAAAACAGCCTTCCACTGAAGAAATTCATTGCCAAGTACAGTTCATCCTTACAGTGGATTCTCATGATTTGTATTACTTATGTTCTGTAAAGTCATCATGAACAGTAAATTAGTGAAAACTGAACCCTTGCTCCTAGGGGAAATACAAGGTTAGGTTCCTGCAAACCTCTGGCACAACATTCTCATCAGCCAGTGAATATATAATCTTGTCTCGTGTATTTCTGTTTAAAGACACCTTTTTAAATACTTATTGTTGATTCATTAGCACTGAACTCACTGCCAAAAGCACTGTAACTCATGCCTGAATAAAGCTTATCTAACATGTATTTTCTCTGTAGGGCACTTCACAGCCTTCTGTGCTTAGGAACTCCATACAGCACTTCAGCAATACATTTGGCGGCCACTTTAACAGCAAAATCACCAACAGAAAGCAAAAAATGTGATGGCTGGGCACAGTGGCATAAGCCTATAGTCCCAGCTACTCAGGAGGCTGAGACAGGAGGGTCACTTGAGCCCAGGAGTTTGAGTCCAGTCTGGGCAACATAGATCCTGTTTCTAAAAACAAAAAACTCGTGGCACCAAATAGACCATAGAAAGGATACTCGTTTACAGTGCAAGAGTTGAAACAAGAAGGCAGAATATTGTCTTATTTGGCCTCAGCTGGCAACGTTCATGTCGGGTGGCTCAAGTATCTCGTTACTGTGCATGTTCAAAAGTGACTACAAAGGTGCTGTGACTACTTCGGGATTACAAATAAGTTTCAACAAGAGCCAAATTTGCAAACAGAATCTGTGAATAATGAGGACTGGCAATAGTTAAAGATGATGGAGAGAATGTTTTCAGTCAAAATCCATCAAACCTGTACATACATTTTGATGAGAGGCAGATCACAGGAATGCTTTTTGGAAATGGAAGACTACCTGCAAACAAAACTAGTATCCCACATTTAACTGGATGGGGCAACAAGAGTTTATCCCCTCTGCCAGGTGCGGTGGCTCACGCCTGTAATCCCAGAACTTTGGGAGGCCAAGGTGAGCAGATCACTTGAGGTAAGGAGTTCAAGACCAGCCTAGCCAACATGGTGAAATCCCATCTCTACTAAAAATACAAAAATTAGCCTGGCCTGGTGATGTGTGCCTGTAGTCCCAGCTACTCAGGAGGCTGAGGCAGGAGAATCGCTTGAACCCAGGAGACGGAGGTTGTAGTGAGCCAAGATTGTGCCACTACATTCCAGCCTGGGCAACAGTG
>NW_016808228.1:1915151-1919791 GCF_001698545.2 Rhinopithecus bieti | reverse complement strand
GCCTCCCAAAGTGCTGGGATTGCAGTCGTGAGCCACCATGCCCGGCCACTTTCTAGTATTTTCTTTAAGGAAAAAAAAAACAAAAAAAGTTGTGGGCCGGGCGCAGTGGCTCACGCCTGTAATTCCAGCACTTTGGGAGGCTGAGGTGGGTGGATCACAAGATCAAGAGTTCGAGACCAGCCTGGCCAACATGGTGAAACTCCGTCTTTACTAAGAATACAAAAATTAGCCGGGTATGATTGGTGCACGCCTGTAGTCCCAACTACTCAGGAGGCTGAGGCAGGAGAATCCTTGAACCCAGGAGGCGGAAGTTGCAGTGAGCCGAGATCGCGCTACTGCACTCCAGCCTGGGCGACAGAGCAAGATTCCATCTTGGAAAAATAAATAAATTTAAAAAAATAAAAATAATTTTTTTTTAAAACTGATAAAGGCAGAGACTTCTGTAGCCTGAGAGGGGCAGGCAGGTAGGATGGAAATTAAGTCCCTGGGCACCCACTCTAATTAGGAAAATGTAATGGGAGACTCTTCCCACAATAAACGGGGACCCCAAAGAGCTATATCCTCAGAGTAAAAGTGAACTAGAACTAAACTTGGCGTGGGGGGTTGTGGAAAAGGCAGCCTTGGCACTGAGCGGAATAGGAGAAGAAAAAGAAAGGGGAGAAAATACAGTTATTGGAGAAAATAGTTATTGACAGTGTGTGGTCATAGAAAGGCCCACATGTGAATTTGCCCCCTGGACATACATACTCAGGGTGGACCAGGAAACATCATACCATGAATTTGGTTTAAGGCAGACTCACCTGTTACAGCTGGAGGTGAATTTGGTTTGAGGCAGACTCACCTGTTACAGCTGGAGGTGAATTTGGTTTGAGGCAGACTCACCTGTTACAGCTGGAGGTGAATTTGGTTTGAGGCAGACTCACCGGTTATAGCTGGAGGTGAATTTGGTTTGAGGCAGACTCACCTGTTATAGCTCGAGGTGCCTGGCAAAAACAAATGAAATGCCTCTGGAGGAAAGCATATTTGTTCTAAGATGCTAGGAGTCAACTAAAAATAAATTTCTAAGGGCAATGACCAGCACATAGTCAAAGATATTCTAGCATACCCAGAGACAGCACAGCATGAGTGAGGACCAGCGGTAGACCATGGACATGAATCTGAACAGAATTGCAGTAGTAGAATTACCAGACATTGATTTATAAACTCAATTCCACTTTTAAAATATATTTTAAAATGACAAGCTTGAAAGTATCTTAAGAAACCCGAAAACTATAAGCAACATAGAAATTTTGAAAAGCAACCAGATAGAACTTCTAGAAATAATAGGTAACTGAAATAAAAAACCCAGTGAACATATTTGGTATCAGCAAAAGAACCAGAGGACAAATCAGGAAAAAAAAGGCATATTCCATTTAATAAATGTTAGCATCTTGAAGAGAATGTCCAAATGCCAGGCCGTTAAATTATGATCTTTTTTTTTTTTTTTTTTTTTTTTGAGATGGAGTCTCGCTCTGTCACTCAGGCTGGAGTGCAGTGGCCATATCTCGGCTCACTGCAAACTCCACCTTCCGGATTCACGCCATTCTCCTGCCTCAGCCTCCCAAGTAGCTGGGACTACAGGTGCCCGCTACCACACCCAGCTAATTTTTGTATTTTTAGTAGAGACGGGGTTTCACCAGGTTAGCTAGGATGGTCTCGATCTCTTGACCTCGTGATCCGCCCGCCTCAGCCTCCCAAAGTGCTGGGATTACAGGCGTGAGCCACCGCGCTCGGCCAACATTCCTGATGATTTTGTCTTTGAACTCACGTTGTGTAGTGAAGTCAGATGTGGCAGTGAAGCAGCAGGTGAGCGGAGGAGATAGATGCAATAAGTATGCTCACTATTTCTTGCCACCCCATTCATATATAGCATTCTCCATGACCCACATGCACAGGATTCTGGTGAGCCCACAGTGCATCCGAATTCAACGAGACAAAGCAAATAAGTATTTATACAAGGTAAGCCTGTTTTGTCTATGACTGAGTAAGTGGGGGTCCTGATAGTTCTGAGAAGTCATGCTTTCCACTGGAACCAGAACTTCAAACAGAAAGAAGGCAATGGCATCCTAAGACATAAAAGACCAAGGTACCGTATTGTATCTTTTCTTTCTTGTGTCACTTCCCTGTGTTAGCTGACTGCTTGTGCTGAGGACATTTCCTTTGCCTTTTAGTACTTTCTTACTCCTCAGTAAGTCAAAGGTGGAGTGTGAGTACAATGTGTGTGCATCAAGAAGTGAAATAAGGGCTGGGCGCGGTAGCTCACACCTGAAATCCCTGCACTTTGGGAGGCTTGAGGCAGGTGGATCACCTGAGGTCAGGAGTTCGAGACCAGTTTTCCCAACATGGTGAAACCCCATCTCTCCTAAAAATACAAAAATTAGCCGGGCGTGGTGGCAGGCACCTGTGATCCCAGCTACTTGGGAGGCTGAGGCAGGAGAATCATTTAAACCTGGGAGGTGGAAGTTGCATTGAGCCAAGATCACACCATTGCACTCTAGCCTGGGTGACGGAGTGAAACTCCATCTCAAAAAAAGAAAAAGAGGTGAAATAACAGTTGAGGTAGTTTTGTGTAGTTTTTCTACTGTTCTGGTAATAACCAACTATATATGTATGTAAGAGCTAAAAAATAGAAATTGTGTCATTTTGGTGAGTCCACAAAGGAAAAAAAAAAAAAAAAAAGGCCACACACAGTGGCTCATGCCTGTAATCCCAGCACTTTGGGAGGCCGAGTCAGGTGGATCACCTGAGGTCAGGAGTTCAAGAGCAGCCTGACCAACATGGAGAAACCCCATCTCTACTAAAAATACAAAAATCAGCCAGGTGTTGTGGCTCCTGTAATCTCAGCTACTCGGGAGGCTGAGGCAGGAGAATCGCTTGAACCCGGGAGGTAGAGGTTGCAGTGAGCCAAGATCGTGCCATTGCACTCTAGCCTGGGCAACAAAAACAAAACTCTGTCTCAAAAAAAAATATATATATATATATATCCTTCGGGAGGAGAATGGTAATAGCAATCATGTATCAAGTTCCTACCAAGTAACCCGTTTCAGGTACACACTTTACAAACGTTCTATCATTTTCTCAGACTATGACAAATGGGATTTCATAAAAAAGCTGTAAGAAATTACTTAAGGCCAGGCACAGTGGCTCATGCCTGTAATCCTAGCACTTTGGGAGGCTGAGGCAGGTGGATCACGAGGTCAGGAGTTTGAGACCAGCCTGGCCAAGATGGTGAAACCTTATCTCTACTAAAAATACTAAAATTAGCCAGGCATGGTGGTGGGCGCCTGTAATCCCAGCTACTCGGGAGGCTGAGGCAGGAGAATCACTTGAACCCAGGAGGCAGAGGTTGCAGTGAGCCGAGATCGTGCCACTGCACTCTAGCCTGGGCGACAGAGCAAGACTCTGTCTCAAAAAAAAAAAAAAATTACTTAAATATTTTAGACAAAACCTGGCTTTCCTTGTAATAAAATCAATTTATGAGACAAAACTATACATTTACTTTTTGAATAATGGTTATATAATTAAATATTTGAATGTACTGGGAAATATCTATTGGGATAAATTTATAAAACCAAATAAATAATCCAAAGAGCCCCTCTAATTTGTCTGCTTTGGAAGTCAGTATTTTCTGCAAGCAGGGCAAATTTGTAGAAATGGTAGAATTAAACTAGTAATACAAAACTTACAGCCTCCCCCAACACACACTTTTTAAGAGAAGCATAGAGAGAATGACACTTTCTAGCTTTAGGGAAATTTAGTCCAAAGATTTTCTTATTGCATTCTGTCCTTTCTTATATCTTGAGAGGCCCAATAGCTTGAGGAGAACAGATACTCCTAATTTCTGGAGACAGTGTCCAACTTGAACCTCTTGAGACCCCACAGCCTTCTATAACTAGTCTCAGATTTTGAGAACAACCTGGGACTCTGCCACATGACCAGAGTAAATAAAAGGAAAGAATAGACATGATGTTCGTCAGCCCATGCACAGGGAATGATAAATATTTTGAGTTGTGGAGACAAAGCAGCTTTCAACTCACAAGGGTCATGCTCCTCCCCTTTACACTTCAGTAGTCAAACTATCCTGTCCTTTGGGGAAGAAGGTAATCACTACCTCTAACTAAACCTGTACCCAACATTTGCTTTCACTGGTCATTCTGACTGCTTCATTTATAAATTAGTATATAATATGGTAGCCTTAGTAGGTCTGCCTTCCACAATCCCACCTCTCACCTGCTATTTGCCACTTGATAATTACTGCCACTGGAACTCCCTTCCCAGAGGATGTCATCATTCCCAGAAACTGATAACCACTTCTGCAGTCTTTATCTGCACTCATCATTGCCTCTGGCAATCCCCTAGGTCTGATGTCCTGGAAGAAAAACAGCCAGGGGCTCAAGAGGCCTAAGATTCACCTGCCCATCCTGGCCTCTAAACCTACAAATGCCCATCCCATACTGCCACAGTTCTCTCCTTTCCCTCCCACAACCAGGGCATTACACAGGGCCCTGTGTGCAAAAAGACCCCATGCTTGGTTTAATGTTCTGCTATGACTATCCTGACATTCCTGATGATTTTTTTTTTTTTTTTTTTTTTTTTTTTTT
>NW_016808228.1:1904194-1913415 GCF_001698545.2 Rhinopithecus bieti | reverse complement strand
TTTTTAATTTTAGATAGAGCTCTAGCTCTGTTGCCCAGGCTGGAGTACATTGATGCAAACACAGCTCACTATAGCCTTGGCCTCCTGGGCTCAAGCAAATCCTCCTGCCTCAGGAGTTAAATGATCTTATATTTGTATTTAAAACTGGTTTTGCACAGTATAAAAATGAATTATAACATTCATGCTAATCATTTCAATTTTTCTTTTTTCTTACATAGAATAACATTAAATCACATATTTAAAACACTGTAACACATCGAGAGAGAAAGCAGAAAAAAGGAAAAAAAGTTTTATACTTCACTAGCTTAGCAGCATTTTTATTTTTCTGCCTTTTGAACAAAGGGCCCCAGAAATTATGTAGCCAGTCTTGCTAGAACCCCACCCCCGAGAAGCCCTGAAGAAGATGGGTCAGGGACAGACTCCCGACCTGCTCCCACTCCCCTCCCTGCCAGAGCTGGGGCAGGAGAAGTGAGAATATCTCTGCCCTTGGGGATAAGTGTCCAAGGCTGCCTCAAAGCCCAGCCGCCCACTCTTGGGAGCAGCACTTCCTGTAGTAAACACACAGGCTTCATTACACAGGGAGGTAGGAAGTGGGGTAGGAAGGAAGACCTTGTTCCTTCTGGGGCACATTTTCCCATAGAAACAATGTCGTAGGTCACAGTTCTATAGTCTCAAAGCTAAATGGCCTTCTAAGAGTTTGCCTGAGAACAGAACCAGTATTTCTAACATTAATTCTCTGGGAAAAAAATGTATTTTCAGTTTCAAACAACCAAGTTGGAAATCAACTCTTGGGAACATAATTCAGTCACAAGCAGGGACTATCTGCACCTTCCTAGCTCAGAAGTGCTGAGACCACAGAGAAGGATGGTATCTGTTAGACCCAGGTAAACAACTAAATGTTAACGACACTATTAATAAATCATAACTTCACTTTATGCTCTGGCTGATATGAAGGGTCCAGTCCTTCAGACTTGCTGCTTGAAGAACTTGATTGCAGGTTTACCAGGGTTGATTGGCCCCAGCAACCATCACATACCAACCAAGTTCAAGAGATTGCACCCTAAACCAGCTGCCAATTCATTAAGCACACAAGAATAGCTGTGCTGAGTTGGACTCATGATTCATCCCGGCTGGTATTCTCACACAATGATTGTGAACTTCTGTGTTGTAGTCATTGTAAACTCTAGTGTTGAGCACAGTGTCTGAATATAGTGGTTTCTCAAAGAAATGTTTGTTAAAAACGGAAGGTGAATAGGGGTTTCCTTCAAATTTCCCCTTATTTAATTTTACTTTTAAAGCAACTTTCTTCTTAGGAAATCTATTTGGTCATTTTAGTTACCTCTTTCTATGACTTGGTATATCTATTAAATACTAGACTCTTTTTTACGGTTTCCAGGGAGAATTAAATGCATGATTCCAGGTATAACTTCATTACCATTTTGTCAAATGTAAGACAAAATAATGCTTTCAGTTCTGTTTTCCACGTTCTTAGCAAAGAGGCCTAGCATAGTGTTATATGACTTTAGGAAACAGTCAACAATAACTCATGGGTCTCTTTCTTAGAATAAAACACAGCTCCAAACTCATCTTTTAAGTGACTTTAGACTAACAATACTAAATGCATTATTCCAATTCAGTACAGAATGAAACTCATTTGCCGTATTTTTGTCCACTCACATAAGCTGTGTGAAGCTTATCTTTTCAATTTAGGTCCATCTGCCTGGTGTTTACTCCTCTGGAGAGCTTAAGGCCATTTCAGCCGTGTGATGTTTCCTACATGGGTCTGCTTCCACACAGTCTATGACAGTTTTAAGTAAGACAAGTCCCCCAGCAGTAACCCTTGGGGGCTTCACTCTGAAACCAGAAGAATCTCTCTGGTGTCTTGGTGCCAATGGTAGTCAGCAGACCTAGGTGTTGGCCCCAGTCCTGCCACTTAGTTGTTTGATTCCAGGCAAGTCATTGAATCTCAACTTTAAAATGGTGTAAATAGCACCTGCTCCCCTCCCTCACAGGGCAGGGTCTGTCCAAGGAGTACATGAGATAATGTGTGTGGAAGCACTCTGAAAAGGCTAACCTACTCTAAATAAGGTTGTTGTTAGTATCTTCAGCCGGAAGCTTGCCTGTTTAAAACTATCATTCACCTAAGTTAAGCCAGATCTTTTTTTTGTTTGTTTGTTTGTTTGTTTGAGATGGAGTTTCACTCTTGTCGCCCAGGCTGGAGGGCAGTGGTGCGATCTCGGCTCACTGCAACCTCCGCCTCTCAAGTTCAAGCAATTTTCCTGCCTCAGCCTCCTGAGTAGCTGGGATTACAGGCACCCACCACCACACCTGGCTAAGTTTTGTACTTTTTTAGTAGCAATGGGGTTTCGCCATGTTGGCCAGGCTGGTCTTGAACTCCTGACCTCAGGTGATCTGCCCTCTTTGGCCTCCCAAAGTGCTGGGATTACAGGCAGTGAGCTATCACACCTGGCCCAGATCTCTCTTCATTCATTCAGTTCATTCAACAGATAGCCTTTGAGTGCCTATTTTATCCAAGATAGAACTTTCTCCCACCTTTTGGGGTAACTTAGTTGGGGGGGGTTTGTTTGTTCTTCCTTGTTTCCTCAGTGTTTAATGTGTAAACTGGTAGAGAGATTTTTTAAAGTGTAGCGTTCACATGCTTATTTACCCTTCAAAGAAATGTGGTCCAACAGTGAAACATGAGGCATGCTCAAGCGTGTTGCTGCAAAGGAAGAAGGTCAAACACAGTCTCTGCCTGCATCTCTCCACAGACAGCAGGAGTGCCTTCCACACTCAGCCTCGGAGGGACAGAAGGGAAAATCCAGAGTGGGGTTGCTATGGTTTGAACGTGTTCCCCAAAAAGGGTATGTTGGCAACTTAATCCCCAATGCAGCAGCGTTGGGAGGTGGGGCCTAATGGGAGGTGTTTAGGTCATAGGGGCTGCACTCCCTTGAATTGATTAATGCTGATTATAATAAAGCTGGAAGCTTCGAGTTCAGTATCTTGCCCTCTTGAGATCACTCTTGCCCTTCCGCCTTCTACCATGGGATGATGCGGCAAGAAGGCCCTTATTAGATGCCGTCCCCTCTTAGACTTCCCAGCCTCCACAACTGTGAGCCAAATAATTTTTTTTCCTTTCTAAATTATTCAGTCTCAGGTATTTTGTTATAAAAAGCACAAAACAGACTGACAGGGGTATAGCTGAGGGGGCCAGTGAGAAAGGGAAGCAGGGGCAACTATATAACCCCTCAGATCCCAACAACCGCTATAATAATAAATGGATTTACTTACATGAAAGCAGCTTATAGCAATCTCCTTTAATTTAGCCCGTGGTCCATTCTAACAAAGAAAAATTCCTTCCACTTTTAGAAGCTTGTGATGAAGGCTTATGGATACTGCTTCCAAAGGAAAAATAAAAGGCAAAGCATTCCTAGGGAAAAGGAGGAAAGACGTGTTTGTAAAATGATTTAGCCGTACAGCAGGTTATGAAGGAGTGAAAAGAAAAAGATTAAAATGGTTCTTTCCCTCCTCCCTCTGTGACTCAGATTAATCCTAAAAATAATCTTCATCCCAGTATGAGAAGCTTAGGAAAGACTCAGATCTCCACAGACCAATTTTCATGATGGTCGTGAGGAGGAAAGGAACAGAAGGAAGCGGGAGATAGGGAACAGGAACTACTAAAGGCAATCTAGAAGAGACTTCACCTACTCAGAAGAGGTGAGGTGAAATTAAAGGCCAGTGTAAATGTGAGGCAATAAGCATTCTGCATTCTTGCCCTATTCTGAAAGCTTGGAATTATATTGCATCAGCAAAGATGAAGCTTCAATTTACTGTTTCAGTCTTATCTCTCACTAATTCTTCTGGCCATCCATATTTTATTCATTCGAATGAATTTTCATCTCTTCAACATCATGCTCCTTTCTTTGTGTCAGCAACAGGAGGCTCAGGCCCGGCGTGGTGGCTCAAGCCTGTAATCCCAGCACTTTGGGAGGCTGAGACGGGCGGATCACGAGGTCAGGAGATCGAGACCATCCTGACTAACACGGTGAAACCCTGTCTCTACTAAAAAAGTAGAAAAAACTAGCCGGGCGTGGTGGCAGGCGCCTGTAGTCCCAGCTACTCGGGAGGCTGAGGCCGGAGAATGGCGTAAATCCGGGAGGCGGAGCTTGCAGTGAGCTGAGATCCGGCCACTGCACTCCAGCCTGGGCCATAGAGCGAGACTCCGTCTCAAAAAATAACAACAACAAAAAAACAGGAGGCTATTTTTCAGACATTTTTTCAGTCACATTTAATTTGTGTAAGTCTGTTCATTTGTTTTAAAAGCATTTTATTTTTAAAGTATTTCAAACTAACAGAAAAGTTGCATACATAGCATAATTAATTTTTATTTGAACAATTTGAGAGTCAATTGCTGACATGATACCTGTGGTGGATGTTGAGATGTTTTGACCAGATCCCCCTTCAAGGAAGGTGCTGCCCTGCTGTGGGGACTGTGCTCAGCACACAGCTGTCAGCTACCATTTCCTTCTGGGCTTGCCTCATGTGCAGAGAGCTACCTTGCCCAAGAAGATGTGCCTTTTCTGGGTTGCCCAAATCCAGTGAGTGATCAAGGCAGAAGTAGAAAGGTGATATGGTTTGGCTCTGTGTCTCCACCCAAATCTCATCTCAAATTGTAATCCCCATAATCCCCATGTGTGGAGGGAGGGACCTGATGGGAAGTGATTGGATGATGGAGGCGGGTTTTCCCCATGCTGTTCTGGTGATAGTGAATCAGTTCTCACTGATCAGATGGTGTTTTTTTGTTTGTTTGTTTTTTGTTTGAGACGGAGTTTCACTCTTGTTGCCCAGGCTGTAGTGCAATGGTGAGATCTCGGCTCGCTGCAACCTCTGCCTCCCAGGTTCAAGCAATGCTCTTGCCTCAGCCTCCTGAGGAGCTGGGATTACAGGCACGCACCACCATGCCTGGCTAATTTTTGTATGTTTAGTAGAGACGGGGTTTCACCGTGCTGGTCAGGCCGGTCTCGAACTCCTGACCTCGTGATCTGCCCACCTCAGCTTCCCAAAGTGCTGGGATTACAGGCGTGAGCCACCGTGCTCGGCGATCTGATGGTTTTATAAGTGTTAGACGGTTCCTCCTTCACACACACTCTCTCTCTGTCTCATCTGCTGCCATCTAAGATGTGCTTGCTACCTCTTCCGCCATGATTGTAAGTTTCTTGAGGCCTCCCCAGCCATGTGGAATTGTTGAGTCAGTTAAACCTCTTTTCTTTATAAATTACCCAGTCTCAGGTATTTCTTTATAGCAGTGTGAAAAAAGACTAATACAAAAGGCCTAGCTATTTTGTCCTGTCAGAATAACTCTGATGATCCATTTCCTCTGGAGAGATTCCTGTGTGGGGTTAACTGAGGCTATCAACCTACATCTCAGATCGACTTCACCCTCTGCGCAATCTTATTTCCTTTCCCTCCCATTCACAGATGTTGATCCCAAGGGCCCTCCCTAATAAATATCCTGTACGCTGAAGTCCGTCTCAGGATCTACTTCCTGGAAAACCCAAACTACCACAGTCAGAGCCAGGAGAGGTCTGAGAAAGCACAGATAAGATGGAGTTTTGGAACTGGGTCACTCACCCACCTAGCTGGTAGGGAGGACCCCATTACTGGTAATACATGGAACCCAGATAACCCCTGGCACAAGGTGGCGGCCAGGTATTAAAACTTTCACCAGTGGTGAACTGGGATGGTATACCAATGAAAGAGAATGTATTAGTTCAAGCAATATATGGCAGGAATAGTAATTCTAAGGACAATGGGATTGTATGGTTATTGTTTACCTCTGTTGAAGCTCTAGGAAAAGAAACCAAAAGGCTGAGAGAGTAACCACCAGGCAACTAAGAGCCAAATGAAAGCTTTCGCCAGAGGGTCTCTGGTAGCATGTAAAGAGACTTTTGTGACCTAAGGTGGGAAGGCAGAGATGCTGAGGACAAGACCCAGACTAAATCATCAGTGTAGCCAAACTCCAAAGAAGATTAAACTACCAATCAAATTAGGTCAGGGCTCTCGTTGGGAAAGAGTGAGACTCTGACACATGGGATAGGGACATCTTGGTTGATGCCCCCCAAAATCTTGAATTCCCAGATTCTTCTTGACCTTCTGAGTCTACAGAAGTGAGTCGTTCTTCCCTATTAAGGGCTACATGTGGCCAGGAATGGTGGATAACGCCTGTAATCCCACCACTTTGGGAGGCTGAGGTGGGCAGATCATTTGAGGCCAGGAGTTCGAGACCAGCCTGGCCAACGTGGTGAAACCTGTCTCTACTAAAAATACAAAAATTATCCAGGTGTGGTGGTTCATGCCTGTAATCCTAGCTACTCAGGAGGCTGAGGCAGGAGAATCGCTTGAACCCAGCAGGAGGAGGTTGCAGTGAGCCGAGGTTGCATCACTGCACCCCAGACTGGGGGACAGAGTGGGACTCCGTCTCAAAAAAAAAAAAAAAAAAAAAAAAAAAAAAAAAAGAAAGGAAAAGGCCAAAGGTATACCACTCAATTCCCAATTTCAAAACTTACTACAAAACTATGGTAATAAAAACTGTGGCACTAGCAAAAGGATAGACATACAGACCAATAGAATAGAATTGAGAGTCTAGAAATAAACATGTTTATCTAATTTTGCTTATGTGCTATAACAAAATCTTAATTTGCTTATGTGCTATAACAAAATACTTGAGACTGGGTAATTTATAAAGAACAGAAACTTATTTTCTTGCAGTTCTGGAGGTTGAGAAGTCCAAGATCAAGGTACTGGTAGGTTTGGCTGTTTGGTGAGGGCTGCATCCTCTGGAGAGGAGGAATACTATGTCGTCACATGGCAGAAAGTGGAAGGCAAGAGACTGAACACTGCATGAAACGTTTTTCATAAGGGCCCTAACCCCATTCACAAGAACGAATCCCTCATAGCCTCAATCACCTCTTACAGTCCCCACCTCTTAATGCTATCACATTGGCAACACCTGAATTTTGGAGAAGACACATTCAAGTCATAGCAATGGGCAATGATTTTCAACAAGAGTGCCAAAACAGGAAGGGTGGTAGCGGGGTGAGGGATAAAATATCACCCACTGGAGACAATGTATGCTACTAGTGGGATAGGTACACTAAAAGCCCAAACTTCATCACTATACAATTCATCCATATAACCAAAAAACAACTGTACCCCTAAAGCTATTGAATTTTTTGGTTTTTTTTGGGGGGGGATGGAGTCTCCCTCTGTCGCCCAAGCCGGAATGCAGTGGCGCGATCTCAGCTCACTGCAACCTCCACCTTCTGGGTTCAAGAGATTCTCCTTCCTCAGCCTCCCGAGTGGCTGGGACTACAGGCGCATGCCACCATGCCCAGCTAATTTTTGTGTTTTTAGTAGAGACGGGATGTCACCATATTGGCCAGGCTGGTCTCGAACTCCTGAACTTGCGATCTGCCTGCCTTAGCCTCCCAAAGTGCTGGGATTACAGGCGTGAACCACTGTGCCTGGCTATTGAAAAGTTTTTTAAAATGCCAAAACAATTATATGAGAAAAGAATAGCCACATGCAAAAAAATGAAATTGGACCTTATCTCATATAGTACACTAAAATTTAACACAAAATGGGTCAATGCAAGAGCTAGTACTACAGAACTCCTAGAAGAAAACTTAAATTAGGCAATGGGTTCTTAGATATGACACCAACAGTCAACCAAAGAAAAATAGGTACCTTGGACTTTATATAAATGAAAAACTTTTGTGCTTCAGAAGACCCCATCAAGAAAGTGAAAACGAGGCCAGGTACAGTGGCTCACGCCTGTAGTTCCAATACTTTGGGAGGCCAAGGCAGGAGGATAGCTTGAGCCCAAGAGCTTGAGACAACCCTGGGCAACACAGGGAGACACAATCTCTAAATAAATAAACAAAAACAAACAAAACACCCTTGTGGCCCCAGCTACAGGGGAGGTGAAAGCAGGAGGATCACTTGAGCTGGGAAGTCTGGGCTGCAGTAAGCCATGATTGCAGCATTGCACTCCAGCCTGGCAACAGGGTGAGACCCCATATCAATAAATAAATATAGGTCAGGCATGGTGGCTCACGCCTATAATCCCGGCACTTTGGGAGACCAAGACAGGCAGATTACCTGAGCTCAGGACTTCAAGACCAGCCTGGGCAACATGGTGAAACACTGCCTCTACAGAAAATACAAAAATTAGCCAGGCATGGTGGCACGCACCTGTAGTCCCAGCTATTCACGAGGCTGAGATGGGAGGCTGGCTTAAGCCCAGGAGGTGGAGGTTGAAGTGAGCGTGTTTGCACTGCTGCACTCCAGCCTGGACAACAGAACCAGACCCTGTCTCAAAAAAATAAAATAAATACATAAATAAATAAAATAAAAAGAGGGAAACTAAAATAAAAAGGAAACCTTAAAAAAGGAAAGTTAACAACCCAAAGTGTGGGAGAAAATATTTATAAATAATATATCTGATAAGAGTCTACTAGCCAGAATATATTTAAAAAACTCTTCACTCAATAATAATAAAATACATAACTCATTTTTACAATAAGCAAAGGATTTGACAGACATTTCTCCAAAGAAAATATACGAATGGAAAATAAGCACATGAAAAGATGATCACCATAATTGGTTATTAAGGAAATGCAAATCAAACCTACAATGAGATACCACTTTATACCCATTTAAATGGTTATAATTTTTAAAATGGAGGCTGGGCGCAGTGGTTCACACCTATAATCCCAGCACTTTGGGAGGCTGAGGGCAGGTGGATCACTTGAGGTCAGGTGTTCGAGACCAGCCTGGCCAACATGGTGAAACCCCATCTCTACCAAAAACACACAAAAAATTAGCCAGGTGTGGTGGGGCACACCTGTAGTCTCAGCTGCTTTGGAGGCTGAGGCAGGAGAATCGCTACAACCTGGGAGGTGGAGGCTGCAGTGAGCCGAGATGGTGCCACTGCACTCCAGGCTGGGCAACAGAGTAATATTCCATGTTAAAAAAAAAAAAAAAAAAAATTATTCAGGCACAGTGGTGCATGCCTGTAATCCCAGCTTCTTGGGAGGCCGAGGCAGGAGAATCTCTTGAACCTGGAGGCAGAGGTTGCAGTGAGCTGAGATCACACCACTACATTCCAGCCTGGGCAATAGAGTGAGACTCTGCCTCAAAAAAAAAAAAAAAAAAAAAAA